>NW_028152145.1:210000-293151 GCF_964638095.1 Poromitra crassiceps
AAATATACAAGGCAAAAAAGGATACCATTATACATGGGCAAATTACGTGCTGGAATTGCAGCAAAAAAAAAAAAAAAAAAAAAAAAAAAGTATCATGGGTGATCTTATCTGTATCGTTCCAATTTATATTGGAACGATACTAATAAGATCACCTATAATCATGATCACATTTAATTTTTTTGCAAACACAAAAAGTTGATTATCTCAGGAACCGTTTCTCCGAACGACTTCAAACTCGGGGAGTGCGTTTAGGGGGACCTACTGAAGTGCACTGCCGAATGACATAGCACCACCTAGTGGCAAACACATTTTATTTTTTGGCAAACACAAAGAGTTGATTATCTCGGGAACCGTTTGTCCGATTGGCTTCACACTCGGGGAGTGCGCTTAGGGGGGCCTACTGTAGTGCAGCATAGCGCCACTTAGTGGCAACCACTCTTTTTTTTTTTTTTTTTTTTTTTGCCAACACAAAAAGTTTTTTATCTCAGGAACCGTTTGTCCGATTGACTTCAAACTTGGGGAGTGCACTTACGGGGACCTTCTGGAGTGCGGCATAGTGCCATTTAGTGGCAAAAACAAAAACTTATTTTTGGGGGATTTTTTTTTTTGCAAACACAAAAAGTTGATTTTCTCAGCAACCGTTGGTCCGATTGGCTTGAAACTTGGAAAATCCATAAGGAACGCTTCACGAATTTGCGTGTCAGGATTCCAATCTACTCTCCCCTTTGTTCCAGTCTTGTTCCACCCCACCTTTGGGAGAAAGGTGGGGTTTCCCTCTTTCACTCCCGCGCCATTGGCTTGTGCCACCGGCAAGGACCCGCCTTGCCTATTGTCCCTTCCTCTCATTGGTCCTGGGCTGCTGCAGGCTATTGTCCTCATTGGTCCTGGGCTGCTCCCCCCCCAGTCGCCCCACCCACCCTCAACAAGGAAACAGTCTTTCAGAGCCGCCATTTTTCTGCCGTCGAAAGTCACACAGTAACAGTCACAGTTGGATTGTAATATTTCGCCAGATCAGAGAATTTCTCCGCGCTAAGAGGTAAGAGCTGGATTTTATATCTAATTATGCGATAAAAGCGAGTCTTGTTGAGAGGAAAAACGTAACGTAACGTTATTTGCAGGGCGAAACTCTGTTCGCCCAACTCCATTCAAATCCCTGCCGTTTTCGCCGAGCCTCAAAAGGGCGAGGACAGCCCGGGGTTTATGTTGTAATAGTTATTGTATGTGAATTAAATGTATGCCGAATTGATTGTTGTTGCCGTGCAATCCATTTAATATGCTTAAAATAACCCAACTATGCTGCTGCTGCGTTAAGGCCGCCGCTTTGCTGTGTGGAGAATTTAACGTTAACCGACTGTATCGTGTTGACTTGCTGATAACGTTACTGTAAACATCTGTCAAGTCATCACTCATAACACTCGTTGCTGCCTGTGCAGCTTTGAAAGTGACGTGTCATGTTGACATGCATAGCTTACTCTCAAACCTAGGAAAATTGGCATAAATGCATCTTTATAGCTGGCCTCTGTGCAGCATTGCATTGCAGAATGTAAAATTGATAACACTGTAAGCTTTGAATTGAATGAATATGCTTATCTTTCTAATAAATAGTCCTTCTCAAACTACTTTCTACAGGATGCTACCTTAGTCAATCAAAATGTCTTAGCTGTCATTGATTGTGTTGCATAGTTCTACTGTTGACAAAATGTGATATTGTAAGTCGCTTTGGACAGAAGCGTCTGCTAAATGTCTTAATGTTAATGTAAATGTAATGTAACTAGCTCAAAATCTGTGCTATCATTTTGCAGAATGGATTACCGTGTCGGTGAGGGCTGGTGGGTTTTGGTCCACACAGCCAGGAGACCTACGCCGGGCTCTATGAGTCCACCAGCCCTGGGCTCCCAGGGTAAGTGTTGTAATGGATTGTGTGTGTACAATTGTGTGTGTGTGATGCTGTGTGAATCACTGCTCTGATGTTTTGTGCTCATAGCTATGTGAGCCGGGTGTGTGTGCCAGGGTCAGCCATGCACATGCTCCAGTGCTACGTGCACGGCCGGGACCAGGAGAAGAGGGCGGCCGCTCCCCACCCCGGAAAGCCCGGGCCCCTCCACCCTCCAGTAAGCGTCCTGTTCTTTACATGGTAACCTTTCATGACCTGGGTTACACACAACCAACAGCTTGTGAGGGGTTCTCCTGTAATTCTGTTTCTTCTTCTGTGTGTGTGTGTGTGTGTGTGTGTGAGAGAGAGAGAGAGAGAGAGAGAACAAGCTAAAAAGTTATATTGGACTATTAAGATTATCCTGTATCTGGATTAGACTGCAATTATCTTTAATACTCAACCAAACCTCTTTTCAAATAGCTTTATCTGCCATTTAAATGGATCCAAAGTCAGATTCTATTCCAATCTATATGTCAATCAAATGTAGGTCACTTTAAACAATATACAAACACTAGATTTAGATTTAATGGGTCGCCTGTAGCCTGAAAAACCGTCACTGGTGTTGGACTCCTGCTTGCGGGACGCGGTTCGATTCCGTGCAGTGACCACTTCTGACGGCTTGCCGGCGACTCAAATTCATTTTTGCATTTCAAATTGCATCGATTTTTAAGCGGTTCAATAGGGAAACATTTAGGCCACATTACCTAGCCCGTCACACACAAACAAACCAATGAGTGAGGATAGGCGAAAGACAGCATAAAACAGCACTGAGCTCTTTCCATCTATGATGACTAACTGTTCAAAATAGTGTTTCCACTAGTTAAGTGAGTGAATGTCCACACAGAGAATTATCTTTGGGTGAGGTTCCCGTTTATTATAAACACCAAATTGAAACTATATACAATATTTACTGTTGCACTGGTCATATCAAAGCGCAATGTCTATACATACGTGTTAAGTATGTTGGATAACAGATTCAATAGTAGCTAGCTCGCAGAGCGCAATAACGCACGTCCACACACTGTATTTGGCTGGGCAGGAAGAGGAAGTTTATTTCGCACATGCGCAGTAGTAACTTGAGCAGTAACGTCACATACATACGGGATCCACGCAGGGACCAAATAGCTTCGTATAGCGCAGTGATAAACAGTGGCTGTATAAGTGAGACTGTACATTAGCACATACACTTCTGTGTATTATGTTCAACATTTACATTGAGTGCAGCAGTTTGCATCATTGAAGCCATATCAATGATGGACACCAGTGCGCCAGCAGAGAGGCAACAATGCCTTTTGAGGGCTTCAAAGGAGGCCAAGGTCAAAGGTCAGTCTGTGGGCCAACAGGACCACATACTGCTGGATCCGAAGACTGCCTTCGAGGAAGGTAACAGCTTGGCATTGCATTCATACTTCAACAATGACAACCTAATGTGGTGCACTAGAGCTTTAGCTTGTTTGTTCACTGAGGTCATAAAATGTTTTGTCTTTAGCAAAAAGGCGCTGTGGGCTGGAGAGGCCTACTGAGGCCCAATACCTCGGGAAGCTGGTCCTGCCGTTTGGCCGCTTCGTCGGGCAAGACTTTTAAATGGCTAGTGGAGAACGACGTGGGCTACGTCAAATAGTAAGCTCTCCCTCTCCAGTTCCTGTGGCCTCGGGGGGCTCAAATGCCCCATCCACCTCGACTGGAACCTGCAGAAAGACCCTTTGGAGGAGAAAAAAACAACGCTCCGAGGACAGCGCCCTTCTGGAGCAGGGGGACACGCAGCCCACGTCCAGGTGCTGGGGCATCCCTGGCCATGTCTGTGACGTGTGCGGTGAACCCAGACACTGGCAGAGCGGTCATGCCTTCTACAAGGGCAAATTTTTGTAGTGTGGCATGTAGTGATACTACATTGACATTGAAGTGAATATATGAACATTATAGGCTATTAGATTATAGGCTTTTGAGTAGTAGGCGATAACGTTTGTATTGTAATGCATTGTAATACTACATTGACATTGAAGTGAATATATGAACATTATAGGCTATTAGATTATAGGCTTTTGAGTAGTAGGCAATAACGTTTGTATTGTAATGCATTGTAATACTACATTGACATTGAAGTGAATATATGAACATTATAGGCTATTAGATTATAGGCTTTTGAGTAGTAGGCGATAACGTTTGTATTGTAATGCATTGTAATACTACATTGACATTGAAGTGAATATATGAACATTATAGGCTATTAGATTATAGGCTTTTGAGTAGTAGGCAATAACGTTTGTATTGTAATGCATTGTAATACTACATTGACATTGAAGTGAATATATGAACATTATAGGCTATTAGATTATAGGCTTTTGAGTAGTAGGCGATAACGTTTGTATTGTAATGCATTGTAATACTACATTGACATTGAAGTGAATATATGAACATTATAGGCTATTATACTTGTTGCCTGGCAACAGCTGACAACGCAGCACCGCTCTGAGTGGCTCGTCTGTCTGCGGTGCTGAGTGGCTCGCACGTCTGTCTGTCATAACCCTCATAACTCTCGTCGCCCTGCCTCTTAAAGCTGTCGGTCGTCACCGTTCGGTAAATTGGGACGTTACGGCCGAGTAACGGCCCGATTTCGGGCGAGCGTTTTGGTACCGGGAGAGTCCGCGACGAGACCGGCCCCGGGACCGGTCGGGGCGTCGCGGCTCGGGTGGGCTGCGGCCCCCGCCGGGCGTCCCCGGAGACGAGCGTGCGCTGCGCGCACGCACGTCTCCGGCGAGTAAAACGGACACCGTCCTTTTGCGTGTCAGGATTCCAATCTACTCTCCCCTTTGTTCCAGTCTTGTTCCACCCCACCTTTGGGAGAAAGGTGGGGTTTCCCTCTTTCACTCCCGCGCCATTGGCTTGTGCCACCGGCAAGGACCCGCCTTGCCTATTGTCCCTTCCTCTCATTGGTCCTGGGCTGCTGCAGGCTATTGTCCTCATTGGTCCTGGGCTGCTCCCCCCCCAGTCGCCCCACCCACCCTCAACAAGGAAACAGTCTTTCAGAGCCGCCATTTTTCTGCCGTCGAAAGTCACACAGTAACAGTCACAGTTGGATTGTAATATTTCGCCAGATCAGAGAATTTCTCCGCGCTAAGAGGTAAGAGCTGGATTTTATATCTAATTATGCGATAAAAGCGAGTCTTGTTGAGAGGAAAAACGTAACGTAACGTTATTTGCAGGGCGAAACTCTGTTCGCCCAACTCCATTCAAATCCCTGCCGTTTTCGCCGAGCCTCAAAAGGGCGAGGACAGCCCGGGGTTTATGTTGTAATAGTTATTGTATGTGAATTAAATGTATGCCGAATTGATTGTTGTTGCCGTGCAATCCATTTAATATGCTTAAAATAACCCAACTATGCTGCTGCTGCGTTAAGGCCGCCGCTTTGCTGTGTGGAGAATTTAACGTTAACCGACTGTATCGTGTTGACTTGCTGATAACGTTACTGTAAACATCTGTCAAGTCATCACTCATAACACTCGTTGCTGCCTGTGCAGCTTTGAAAGTGACGTGTCATGTTGACATGCATAGCTTACTCTCAAACCTAGGAAAATTGGCATAAATGCATCTTTATAGCTGGCCTCTGTGCAGCATTGCATTGCAGAATGTAAAATTGATAACACTGTAAGCTTTGAATTGAATGAATATGCTTATCTTTCTAATAAATAGTCCTTCTCAAACTACTTTCTACAGGATGCTACCTTAGTCAATCAAAATGTCTTAGCTGTCATTGATTGTGTTGCATAGTTCTACTGTTGACAAAATGTGATATTGTAAGTCGCTTTGGACAGAAGCGTCTGCTAAATGTCTTAATGTTAATGTAAATGTAATGTAACTAGCTCAAAATCTGTGCTATCATTTTGCAGAATGGATTACCGTGTCGGTGAGGGCTGGTGGGTTTTGGTCCACACAGCCAGGAGACCTACGCCGGGCTCTATGAGTCCACCAGCCCTGGGCTCCCAGGGTAAGTGTTGTAATGGATTGTGTGTGTACAATTGTGTGTGTGTGATGCTGTGTGAATCACTGCTCTGATGTTTTGTGCTCATAGCTATGTGAGCCGGGTGTGTGTGCCAGGGTCAGCCATGCACATGCTCCAGTGCTACGTGCACGGCCGGGACCAGGAGAAGAGGGCGGCCGCTCCCCACCCCGGAAAGCCCGGGCCCCTCCACCCTCCAGTAAGCGTCCTGTTCTTTACATGGTAACCTTTCATGACCTGGGTTACACACAACCAACAGCTTGTGAGGGGTTCTCCTGTAATTCTGTTTCTTCTTCTGTGTGTGTGTGTGTGTGTGTGTGTGAGAGAGAGAGAGAGAGAGAGAGAACAAGCTAAAAAGTTATATTGGACTATTAAGATTATCCTGTATCTGGATTAGACTGCAATTATCTTTAATACTCAACCAAACCTCTTTTCAAATAGCTTTATCTGCCATTTAAATGGATCCAAAGTCAGATTCTATTCCAATCTATATGTCAATCAAATGTAGGTCACTTTAAACAATATACAAACACTAGATTTAGATTTAATGGGTCGCCTGTAGCCTGAAAAACCGTCACTGGTGTTGGACTCCTGCTTGCGGGACGCGGTTCGATTCCGTGCAGTGACCACTTCTGACGGCTTGCCGGCGACTCAAATTCATTTTTGCATTTCAAATTGCATCGATTTTTAAGCGGTTCAATAGGGAAACATTTAGGCCACATTACCTAGCCCGTCACACACAAACAAACCAATGAGTGAGGATAGGCGAAAGACAGCATAAAACAGCACTGAGCTCTTTCCATCTATGATGACTAACTGTTCAAAATAGTGTTTCCACTAGTTAAGTGAGTGAATGTCCACACAGAGAATTATCTTTGGGTGAGGTTCCCGTTTATTATAAACACCAAATTGAAACTATATACAATATTTACTGTTGCACTGGTCATATCAAAGCGCAATGTCTATACATACGTGTTAAGTATGTTGGATAACAGATTCAATAGTAGCTAGCTCGCAGAGCGCAATAACGCACGTCCACACACTGTATTTGGCTGGGCAGGAAGAGGAAGTTTATTTCGCACATGCGCAGTAGTAACTTGAGCAGTAACGTCACATACATACGGGATCCACGCAGGGACCAAATAGCTTCGTATAGCGCAGTGATAAACAGTGGCTGTATAAGTGAGACTGTACATTAGCACATACACTTCTGTGTATTATGTTCAACATTTACATTGAGTGCAGCAGTTTGCATCATTGAAGCCATATCAATGATGGACACCAGTGCGCCAGCAGAGAGGCAACAATGCCTTTTGAGGGCTTCAAAGGAGGCCAAGGTCAAAGGTCAGTCTGTGGGCCAACAGGACCACATACTGCTGGATCCGAAGACTGCCTTCGAGGAAGGTAACAGCTTGGCATTGCATTCATACTTCAACAATGACAACCTAATGTGGTGCACTAGAGCTTTAGCTTGTTTGTTCACTGAGGTCATAAAATGTTTTGTCTTTAGCAAAAAGGCGCTGTGGGCTGGAGAGGCCTACTGAGGCCCAATACCTCGGGAAGCTGGTCCTGCCGTTTGGCCGCTTCGTCGGGCAAGACTTTTAAATGGCTAGTGGAGAACGACGTGGGCTACGTCAAATAGTAAGCTCTCCCTCTCCAGTTCCTGTGGCCTCGGGGGGCTCAAATGCCCCATCCACCTCGACTGGAACCTGCAGAAAGACCCTTTGGAGGAGAAAAAAACAACGCTCCGAGGACAGCGCCCTTCTGGAGCAGGGGGACACGCAGCCCACGTCCAGGTGCTGGGGCATCCCTGGCCATGTCTGTGACGTGTGCGGTGAACCCAGACACTGGCAGAGCGGTCATGCCTTCTACAAGGGCAAATTTTTGTAGTGTGGCATGTAGTGATACTACATTGACATTGAAGTGAATATATGAACATTATAGGCTATTAGATTATAGGCTTTTGAGTAGTAGGCGATAACGTTTGTATTGTAATGCATTGTAATACTACATTGACATTGAAGTGAATATATGAACATTATAGGCTATTAGATTATAGGCTTTTGAGTAGTAGGCAATAACGTTTGTATTGTAATGCATTGTAATACTACATTGACATTGAAGTGAATATATGAACATTATAGGCTATTAGATTATAGGCTTTTGAGTAGTAGGCGATAACGTTTGTATTGTAATGCATTGTAATACTACATTGACATTGAAGTGAATATATGAACATTATAGGCTATTAGATTATAGGCTTTTGAGTAGTAGGCAATAACGTTTGTATTGTAATGCATTGTAATACTACATTGACATTGAAGTGAATATATGAACATTATAGGCTATTAGATTATAGGCTTTTGAGTAGTAGGCGATAACGTTTGTATTGTAATGCATTGTAATACTACATTGACATTGAAGTGAATATATGAACATTATAGGCTATTATACTTGTTGCCTGGCAACAGCTGACAACGCAGCACCGCTCTGAGTGGCTCGTCTGTCTGCGGTGCTGAGTGGCTCGCACGTCTGTCTGTCATAACCCTCATAACTCTCGTCGCCCTGCCTCTTAAAGCTGTCGGTCGTCACCGTTCGGTAAATTGGGACGTTACGGCCGAGTAACGGCCCGATTTCGGGCGAGCGTTTTGGTACCGGGAGAGTCCGCGACGAGACCGGCCCCGGGACCGGTCGGGGCGTCGCGGCTCGGGTGGGCTGCGGCCCCCGCCGGGCGTCCCCGGAGACGAGCGTGCGCTGCGCGCACGCACGTCTCCGGCGAGTAAAACGGACACCGTCCTTTTGCGTGTCAGGATTCCAATCTACTCTCCCCTTTGTTCCAGTCTTGTTCCACCCCACCTTTGGGAGAAAGGTGGGGTTTCCCTCTTTCACTCCCGCGCCATTGGCTTGTGCCACCGGCAAGGACCCGCCTTGCCTATTGTCCCTTCCTCTCATTGGTCCTGGGCTGCTGCAGGCTATTGTCCTCATTGGTCCTGGGCTGCTCCCCCCCCAGTCGCCCCACCCACCCTCAACAAGGAAACAGTCTTTCAGAGCCGCCATTTTTCTGCCGTCGAAAGTCACACAGTAACAGTCACAGTTGGATTGTAATATTTCGCCAGATCAGAGAATTTCTCCGCGCTAAGAGGTAAGAGCTGGATTTTATATCTAATTATGCGATAAAAGCGAGTCTTGTTGAGAGGAAAAACGTAACGTAACGTTATTTGCAGGGCGAAACTCTGTTCGCCCAACTCCATTCAAATCCCTGCCGTTTTCGCCGAGCCTCAAAAGGGCGAGGACAGCCCGGGGTTTATGTTGTAATAGTTATTGTATGTGAATTAAATGTATGCCGAATTGATTGTTGTTGCCGTGCAATCCATTTAATATGCTTAAAATAACCCAACTATGCTGCTGCTGCGTTAAGGCCGCCGCTTTGCTGTGTGGAGAATTTAACGTTAACCGACTGTATCGTGTTGACTTGCTGATAACGTTACTGTAAACATCTGTCAAGTCATCACTCATAACACTCGTTGCTGCCTGTGCAGCTTTGAAAGTGACGTGTCATGTTGACATGCATAGCTTACTCTCAAACCTAGGAAAATTGGCATAAATGCATCTTTATAGCTGGCCTCTGTGCAGCATTGCATTGCAGAATGTAAAATTGATAACACTGTAAGCTTTGAATTGAATGAATATGCTTATCTTTCTAATAAATAGTCCTTCTCAAACTACTTTCTACAGGATGCTACCTTAGTCAATCAAAATGTCTTAGCTGTCATTGATTGTGTTGCATAGTTCTACTGTTGACAAAATGTGATATTGTAAGTCGCTTTGGACAGAAGCGTCTGCTAAATGTCTTAATGTTAATGTAAATGTAATGTAACTAGCTCAAAATCTGTGCTATCATTTTGCAGAATGGATTACCGTGTCGGTGAGGGCTGGTGGGTTTTGGTCCACACAGCCAGGAGACCTACGCCGGGCTCTATGAGTCCACCAGCCCTGGGCTCCCAGGGTAAGTGTTGTAATGGATTGTGTGTGTACAATTGTGTGTGTGTGATGCTGTGTGAATCACTGCTCTGATGTTTTGTGCTCATAGCTATGTGAGCCGGGTGTGTGTGCCAGGGTCAGCCATGCACATGCTCCAGTGCTACGTGCACGGCCGGGACCAGGAGAAGAGGGCGGCCGCTCCCCACCCCGGAAAGCCCGGGCCCCTCCACCCTCCAGTAAGCGTCCTGTTCTTTACATGGTAACCTTTCATGACCTGGGTTACACACAACCAACAGCTTGTGAGGGGTTCTCCTGTAATTCTGTTTCTTCTTCTGTGTGTGTGTGTGTGTGTGTGTGTGAGAGAGAGAGAGAGAGAGAGAGAACAAGCTAAAAAGTTATATTGGACTATTAAGATTATCCTGTATCTGGATTAGACTGCAATTATCTTTAATACTCAACCAAACCTCTTTTCAAATAGCTTTATCTGCCATTTAAATGGATCCAAAGTCAGATTCTATTCCAATCTATATGTCAATCAAATGTAGGTCACTTTAAACAATATACAAACACTAGATTTAGATTTAATGGGTCGCCTGTAGCCTGAAAAACCGTCACTGGTGTTGGACTCCTGCTTGCGGGACGCGGTTCGATTCCGTGCAGTGACCACTTCTGACGGCTTGCCGGCGACTCAAATTCATTTTTGCATTTCAAATTGCATCGATTTTTAAGCGGTTCAATAGGGAAACATTTAGGCCACATTACCTAGCCCGTCACACACAAACAAACCAATGAGTGAGGATAGGCGAAAGACAGCATAAAACAGCACTGAGCTCTTTCCATCTATGATGACTAACTGTTCAAAATAGTGTTTCCACTAGTTAAGTGAGTGAATGTCCACACAGAGAATTATCTTTGGGTGAGGTTCCCGTTTATTATAAACACCAAATTGAAACTATATACAATATTTACTGTTGCACTGGTCATATCAAAGCGCAATGTCTATACATACGTGTTAAGTATGTTGGATAACAGATTCAATAGTAGCTAGCTCGCAGAGCGCAATAACGCACGTCCACACACTGTATTTGGCTGGGCAGGAAGAGGAAGTTTATTTCGCACATGCGCAGTAGTAACTTGAGCAGTAACGTCACATACATACGGGATCCACGCAGGGACCAAATAGCTTCGTATAGCGCAGTGATAAACAGTGGCTGTATAAGTGAGACTGTACATTAGCACATACACTTCTGTGTATTATGTTCAACATTTACATTGAGTGCAGCAGTTTGCATCATTGAAGCCATATCAATGATGGACACCAGTGCGCCAGCAGAGAGGCAACAATGCCTTTTGAGGGCTTCAAAGGAGGCCAAGGTCAAAGGTCAGTCTGTGGGCCAACAGGACCACATACTGCTGGATCCGAAGACTGCCTTCGAGGAAGGTAACAGCTTGGCATTGCATTCATACTTCAACAATGACAACCTAATGTGGTGCACTAGAGCTTTAGCTTGTTTGTTCACTGAGGTCATAAAATGTTTTGTCTTTAGCAAAAAGGCGCTGTGGGCTGGAGAGGCCTACTGAGGCCCAATACCTCGGGAAGCTGGTCCTGCCGTTTGGCCGCTTCGTCGGGCAAGACTTTTAAATGGCTAGTGGAGAACGACGTGGGCTACGTCAAATAGTAAGCTCTCCCTCTCCAGTTCCTGTGGCCTCGGGGGGCTCAAATGCCCCATCCACCTCGACTGGAACCTGCAGAAAGACCCTTTGGAGGAGAAAAAAACAACGCTCCGAGGACAGCGCCCTTCTGGAGCAGGGGGACACGCAGCCCACGTCCAGGTGCTGGGGCATCCCTGGCCATGTCTGTGACGTGTGCGGTGAACCCAGACACTGGCAGAGCGGTCATGCCTTCTACAAGGGCAAATTTTTGTAGTGTGGCATGTAGTGATACTACATTGACATTGAAGTGAATATATGAACATTATAGGCTATTAGATTATAGGCTTTTGAGTAGTAGGCGATAACGTTTGTATTGTAATGCATTGTAATACTACATTGACATTGAAGTGAATATATGAACATTATAGGCTATTAGATTATAGGCTTTTGAGTAGTAGGCAATAACGTTTGTATTGTAATGCATTGTAATACTACATTGACATTGAAGTGAATATATGAACATTATAGGCTATTAGATTATAGGCTTTTGAGTAGTAGGCGATAACGTTTGTATTGTAATGCATTGTAATACTACATTGACATTGAAGTGAATATATGAACATTATAGGCTATTAGATTATAGGCTTTTGAGTAGTAGGCAATAACGTTTGTATTGTAATGCATTGTAATACTACATTGACATTGAAGTGAATATATGAACATTATAGGCTATTAGATTATAGGCTTTTGAGTAGTAGGCGATAACGTTTGTATTGTAATGCATTGTAATACTACATTGACATTGAAGTGAATATATGAACATTATAGGCTATTATACTTGTTGCCTGGCAACAGCTGACAACGCAGCACCGCTCTGAGTGGCTCGTCTGTCTGCGGTGCTGAGTGGCTCGCACGTCTGTCTGTCATAACCCTCATAACTCTCGTCGCCCTGCCTCTTAAAGCTGTCGGTCGTCACCGTTCGGTAAATTGGGACGTTACGGCCGAGTAACGGCCCGATTTCGGGCGAGCGTTTTGGTACCGGGAGAGTCCGCGACGAGACCGGCCCCGGGACCGGTCGGGGCGTCGCGGCTCGGGTGGGCTGCGGCCCCCGCCGGGCGTCCCCGGAGACGAGCGTGCGCTGCGCGCACGCACGTCTCCGGCGAGTAAAACGGACACCGTCCTTTGCGCAGGGGCCATGCTAATCTTCTCTGTATCGTTCCAATTTTAGTATATGTGCTACCGGAGTAACACAACTAAACCCTGTAAATGTGGGATATATATAGGGTGAGATGTAGGTACTGTTTTAAATATGGTGTTCCTGTGTTAAAACATGTTTTAAGCCTGTTAGGCTTTCCAGAGATAAGAGTACTGCATCGTAGGAAGGGTGGTTCTGATGAGAACTGCACCCAGCCTGACCCGGATCAGATCCAAACTGCCCTGGTAGGGGCAGAAAGGCATGATGGGACATCTATGCAAAGTAGCCAAGATGACGTCATGGCGTCTGGCGCTCAAGATTGGTGGACTGCAGGGGAGTCTTCAAAGGATCCAATTCACACTTTCCCTCCTCCCACTTTGCTCACATTCCTCAAATACTGCAACCCCCACAGTCACTATTCATGCAGGCTTCTGCCTGAGGGAGAGATAACCCCCCACAGTCACTGTTGAGAGATAGAGAGAGAGAGAAAGGAACATGCGCTCTCTAACACAGCGAGAGAGAAAGAGAGAGAGGAACATGTGGTCGCGCTGCTCCTTCCTGCTCTGTGTTCTTCTGAAGACGAGACAAGCTTGAGACAAGGGATGCACTGATCCACTTTTTTCACTTCCGATCCGATTCCGGTACCTGAATTTGGATATCTGCCGATACCGATATTATGCCGATACCATTCTTTTTCTTGAATATAGGCAAAGATTTGGCCAATTAAAGTTTTTTTTTTTAAATATACCTTGCAAAGAACAGACAAAATGAAGAAAATATACAAGGCAAAAAAGGATACCATTATACATGGGCAAATTACGTGCTGGAATTGCAGCAAAAAAAAAAAAAAAAAAAAAAAAAAAGTATCATGGGTGATCTTATCTGTATCGTTCCAATTTATATTGGAACGATACTAATAAGATCACCTATAATCATGATCACATTTAATTTTTTTGCAAACACAAAAAGTTGATTATCTCAGGAACCGTTTCTCCGAACGACTTCAAACTCGGGGAGTGCGTTTAGGGGGACCTACTGAAGTGCACTGCCGAATGACATAGCACCACCTAGTGGCAAACACATTTTATTTTTTGGCAAACACAAAGAGTTGATTATCTCGGGAACCGTTTGTCCGATTGGCTTCACACTCGGGGAGTGCGCTTAGGGGGGCCTACTGTAGTGCAGCATAGCGCCACTTAGTGGCAACCACTCTTTTTTTTTTTTTTTTTTTTTTTGCCAACACAAAAAGTTTTTTATCTCAGGAACCGTTTGTCCGATTGACTTCAAACTTGGGGAGTGCACTTACGGGGACCTTCTGGAGTGCGGCATAGTGCCATTTAGTGGCAAAAACAAAAACTTATTTTTGGGGGATTTTTTTTTTTGCAAACACAAAAAGTTGATTTTCTCAGCAACCGTTGGTCCGATTGGCTTGAAACTTGGAAAATCCATAAGGAACGCTTCACGAATTTGCGTGTCATCCTTGCGCCTAAGGGAAGTGATTCCTCTCTGTTGCCGCTCTGCTAGAGGTCCACCTTGTTCCACGTCAAATCTCCCTTCCTCCCGCCTCTGTCCTCTCCCCATTGGCTCCAACGTGGAACATATCGAAACATGCCTACTTCTATTGGCTGTGTTCCACGTTGTCCCTTCCTCTCATTGGTCCTGTGCTGCTCCCCTCCAGTCGCCCCACCCACCCTCAACAAAGAAACTCAGTCTTTCAGAGCAGCCATTTTTCTGCCGTCGAAAATCACACAGTCAGTCACAGTTGGATTGGATTATTTCGCCAGAACAGAGAATTTCTCCGCGCTAAGAGGTAAGAGCTTGATTTTATATCTAATTATGCGATAAAAGCGAGTCTTGTTGAGAGGAAAAACGTAACGTAACGTTATTTGCAGGGCGAAACTCTGTTTGCCAAACTCCATTCTAATACATGCCGTTTTCGCCGAGCCTCAAAAGGGCGAGGACAGCCCGGGGTTTATGTTGTAATAGTTATTGTATGTGAATTAAATGTATGCCGAATTGATTGGTGTTGCCGTGCAATCCATTTAATATGCTTAAAATAACCCAACTATGCCGCTGCTGCGTTAAGGCCGCCGCTTTGCTGTGTGGAGAATTTAACGTTAACCGACTGTATCTGGCCTGTGTACAGCATTGCATTGCAGAAAGTAAAATTGATAACACTCGTTGCTGCCTGTGCAGCTTTGAAAGTGACGTGTCATGTTGACATGCATAGCTTACTCTCAAACCTAGGAAAATTGGCATAAATGCATCTTTGTAGCTGGCCTGTGTGCAGCATTGCATTGCAGAATGTAAAATAGATAACACTGTAAGCTTTGAATTGAATGAATATGCTTATCTTTGCTCTAATCTCTTTGGTAGTATATTTTGTTTTATTTGATCTGTCATGTCGTGAAGACTAACTAATAAATAGTCCTTCTCAAACTACTTTCTACAGGATGCTACCTTAGTCAATCAAAATGTCTTAGCTGTCATAGATTGTGTTGCATAGTTCTACTGTTGACAAAATGTGATATTGTAAGTGGCTTTGGACAGAAGCGTCTGCTAAATGTCTTAATGTTAATGTAAATGTAATGTAACTAGCTCAAAATCTGTGCTGTCATTTTGCAGAATGGATTACCGTGTCGGTGAGGGCTGGTGGGTTTTGGTCCACACAGCCAGGAGACCTACGCCGGGCTCTATGAGTCCACCAGCCCTGGGCTCCCAGGGTAAGTACTGTTGTAATGGATTGTGTGTGTACAATTGTGTGTGTGTGATGCTGTGTGAATCACTGCTCTGATGTTTGTTGACTCAACCAAACCTCTTTTCAAAGAGCTTTATCTGCCATTTAAATGGATCCAAAGTCAGATTATATTCCAATCTATATGTCAATCAAATGTAGGTCACTTTAAACAATATACCGTACAAACACTAGATTTAATGGGTCGCCTGTAGCCTGAAAAACCGTCACTGGTGTTGGACTCCTGGTTCCGGGACGCGGTTCAATTCCGTGCAGTGACCACTTCTGACGGCTTGCCGGCGACTCAAATTCATTTTTGCATTTCAAATTGCATCGATTTTTAAGCGGTTCAATAGGGAAACATTTAGGCCACATTACCTAGCCCTTCACACACAAACAAACCAATGAATGAGGATAGGCAAAAGACAGCATAAAACAGCACTGAGCTCTTTCCATCTATGATGACTAACTGTTCAAAATAGTGTTTCCACTAGATAAGTGAGTGAATGTCCACACAGAGAATTATCTTTGGGTGAGGTTCCCGTTTATTATAAACACCAAATTGAAACTATATACAATATTTACATTGAGTGCAGCAGTTTGCATCATTGAAGCCATATCAAATATTTACAAACTGTACAATATTTACAGGGAGTGCATTTAGAAATTCAAGGTGCTTCAGAATTGACTGTGTGAACACTAATCAACTCTGCTGTTGCACATCAAATCAAAACAAACTCAACCTCAGCCCGTTGCTAAATAAAGAAATGAAATCACTTTCACTGAACCAGTCCTCAACTGACCGGCCGCCTACAGCTGTTGAGCAAAAGTGTTCATGATGGAAGCAGCTGCTTGCACTTGCTGCACTTTTGGTCCTAGTATCTGGCCTTTTTTACACTCGCTGGTTGTTGGATATTAGCCTCCTGCTCTGGTTGTATCGAAGAAGCTGGTCAGGCTGTTGGCTCTCCTTCAACAGGGCCCTGGAGCCCTGGTTAGATTTGATTTCTTTATTTTACAACGGGGTGAGATTGAGTTTGTTTTGATTTGATGTGCAACAGCAGAGTTGATAATCGTTCACACAGTCAAGCCTCCCTATTTTGAATTGATCGTCTGTGGCCTCTGTAAAACCTGCCAGCTAACCATTATAACTACTGTGTTGTGAGTCCTTCATCTCTCAAACTAGGCAATGTTTGCTCCTGGAATTTGAAGGGATTGGGCCTGGGAAGTTCTTGGAATTGATGTTTGAGATGTGGCAAACCTTTAACTGCTCTGGAGCTCTATCTGTGTCCACTTGCACTCCCTGTAAATATTCTGAAGCACTATCTGTGTCCACTTGCACTCCCTGTAAATATTCTGAAGCACTAGCAGATATTTGGCCAAAAAGACAAACAAAACAAAAAGATAATTGCAAAAGTCAAGACAAAATTAATGAAAAAGGAGAAGGCAAAATATAGGTCAAGTCTGCACTAAAGGCAGTGCTCAAGAGTGAATGAGCCCTCGGCAGAAGACAAGCAGCCCAGACTGCATGTGGCCTGTCCTTCTGACAGCCAGGTATGAATCTCCCCTTGGAGCTCCACCCTCCACCATTATATAGGAGCTGGCTCCTACCAAGAGACAGGAATTAGTATTCACAATCAATTATCACAGAGCATCACTTCACAAGCATAATGTCTCCACTATATTGAATTGAGCAATAACAATAATAACATGTTAGAAATAATTTGGATCCTTCTAAATAGTTAGTCATCATAGATGGAAAAGAGCTCAGTGCTGTTTTATGGCTGTTTTAAGCTGTCTTTCACCTATCCTCATTCATTGATTTGTCACAACTCCAGCGATTATTTTAAAGAATAAATAGCTCAATCGTGACAGCCCCGCTCCAGGGAGGGAGGGAAGGGGCTCAGGGAGAGAGGGGGCCGTATCGTTCCAAGAGTCGAGGCAGATTGGCAGATCGAACGCTTCCCGTGCAGCGGGGGAGCCGCGCTCGGACCGGCGAGACCGTGCGGGTGGCGACAAACCGTGGCGTGCAGATCGCGGGCCGTGCAAACGCCGAAAAAAAGCACGGCGAGAACGAGTAAAACCGCAGGGGTCTTCTTGCGCTAAGGGAAGTGATTCCTCTCTGATGCCTCTCTGATGATGTCCACCTTGTTCCACGTCAAATCTCCCTTCCTCCCGCCTCTGTCCTCTCCCCATTGGCTCCAACGTGGAACATATCGAAACATGCCTACTTCTATTGGCTGTGTTCCACGTTGTCCCTTCCTCTCACGGTACGTGCACATCTACAATGGCACGGCGGCTTGCCTGCTGAAAAAGCCGCTTTGACGCTGCATCTTGATAGGCTGTCTTGCTGTATTCTCGATTCTGATTGGTCCATTTCAACATCGCGCTGGAACCGCCCCCAGCGTTTCAGCGTTTCACTGTCGCAGACTAGAGGCGGCTTCTCTCCGAGCGGCTTCACGCTCGCGGGGCGGGACTAGGGCGGGACCTTTCGTTGAAGCTACCCAATGACAGCTCTTCCTACACATTTCCTCCCCGCACCCTCCTGTGTACAACGTTTCTACAGGCTACAGCTCCAAGCTGGAAGCTGGTTTGCACGCCCACAAAACGCTGCGACACAGCGGAAAAGCGAATTTGCCATTGTAGATGTGCACGTACCGTCATTGGTCCTGTGCTGCTCCCCTCCAGTCGCCCCACCCACCCTCAACAAAGAAACTCTCTCTTTCAGAGCCGCCATTTTTCTGCCGTCGAAAGTCACAGTCACTCACACGCCTGTTGGATTGTGTTATTTCGCCTTATTCAGAGAATTTCTCCGCGATAAGAGGTAAGAGCTGGATTTTATATCTAATTATGCGATAAAAGCGAGTCTTGTTGAGAGGAAAAACGTAACGTAACGTTATTTGCAGGGCGAAACTCTGTTCGCCAAACTCTATTCAAATACATGCCGTTTTCGCCGAGCCTCAAAAGGGCGAGGACAGCCCGGGTTTTATGTTGTAATAGTTATTGTATGTGTATTAAATGTATGCCGAATTGATTGGTGTTGCCGTGCAATCCACTTGATATGCTTAAAATAACCCAACTATGCGCCGCTGCGCTAAGGCCGCTGCTTTGTGTGTGGAGCTTTGTGTGTGGAGGTTTTAACGTTCCGTTGCGCGAAGGCTGCTGCGCGGTGTGTGGAGAATTTAACGTTAACCGACTATATCGTGTTGACTTGCAGATAACGTTACCTGTTATAGTAAACATCTGTCAAGTCATCAAACTGTTGAATTACATATTTATAGCTGTGCTGTCTGTAACTCTAATGCTCGTTGCTGCGTGTGCAGCTTTGCAAATTGACGTGTCATGTTGACATGCATAGCTTACTCTCAAACCTAGGAAAATTGGCATAAATGCATCTTTGTAGCTGGCCTGTGTGCAGCATTGCATTGCAGAATGTAAAATTGATAACACTGTAAGCTTAGAATTGAATGAATATGCTTATCTTTGCTCTAATCTCTTTGGTAGTATATTTTGTTTTATTTGATCTGTCATGTCGTGAAGACTAACTAATAAATAGTCCTTCTCAAACTACTTTCTACAGGATGCTACCTTAGTCAATCAAAATGTCTTAGCTGTCATAGATTGTGTTGCATAGTTCTACTGTTGACAAAATGTGATATTGTAAGTGGCTTTGGACAGAAGCGTCTGCTAAATGTCTTAATGTTAATGTAAATGTAATGTAACTAGCTCAAAATCTGTGCTGTCATTTTGCAGAATGGATTACCGTGTCGGTGAGGGCTGGTGGGTTTTGGTCCACACAGCCAGGAGACCTACGCCGGGCTCTATGAGTCCACCAGCCCTGGGCTCCCAGGGTAAGTGTTGTAATGGATTGTGTGTCTGTGATGCTGTGTGAATCACTGCTCTGATGTTTTGTGCTCATAGCTATGTGAGCCGGGTGAGGAGAGAGCGTGTGTGTGCGCCAGGGTCAGCCATGCACATGCTCCAGTGCTACGTGCACGGCCGGGACCAGGAGAAGAGGGCGGCCAGCTTGTGAGGGCTTCTCCTGTAATTCTGTTTCTTCTTCTGTGTGTGTGTATATGTGTGTGTGTGTGTGTGTGTGTGTGTGTGTGTGTGTGTGTGTGTGTGTGTGTGTGTGTGTGTGTGTGTGTGTGTGTGTGAGAGAGAGAGAGAACAAGCTAAAAAGTTATATTGGACTATTAAGATTATCCTCTATCTGGATTAGACTGCAATTATCTTTAATACTCAACCAAACCTCTTTTCAAAGAGCTTTATCTGCCATTTAAATGGATCCAAAGTCAGATTATATTCCAATCTATATGTCAATCAAATGTAGGTCACTTTAAACAATATACCGTACAAACACTAGATTTAATGGGTCGCCTGTAGCCTGAAAAACCGTCACTGGTGTTGGACTCCTGGTTCCGGGACGCGGTTCAATTCCGTGCAGTGACTACTTCTGACGGCTTGCCGGCGACTCAAATTCATTTTTGCATTTCAAATTGCATCGATTTTTAAACGGTTCAATAGGGAAACATTTAGGCCACATTACCTAGCCCTTCACACACAAACAAACCAATGAATGAGGATAGGCGAAAGACAGCATAAAACAGCACTGAGCTCTTTCCATCTATGATGACTAACTGTTAAAAATAGTGTTTCCACTAGTTAAGTGAGTGAATGTCCACACAGAGAATTATCTTTGGGTGAGGTTCCCATGTATTATAAACACCAAATTGAAACTATATACAATATTTACTTTGAGTGCAGCAGTTTGCATCATTGAAGCCATATCAAATATTTACAAACTGTACAATATTTACAAGGAGTGCATTTAGAAATTCAAGGTGCTTCAGAATTGACTGTGTGAACACTAATCAACTCTGCTGTTGCACATCAAATCAAAACAAACTCAACCTCAGCCTGTTGCTAAATAAAGAAATGAAATCACTTTCACTGAGCCATGTCTATTTTCAAGAACTTTGCAGGCCCAATTTGCTCAAATTCAAGGACCAAACATGATTCTCATTGGCTCAGATTTGCCTAATAATAATTATGATGATGGTTATAATGATCATGATAGTAGTGTGTCAATATCAGGTATTAATAATAGTCCGTTGCCAATATCAGGACATGGATCCTTTACTGCCAGCCCTCGGCATTCTGGACACCAGTGCGCCAGCAGAGAGGCAACAATGCCTTTTGAGGGCTTCAAAGGAGGCCAAGGTCAAAGGTCAGTCTGTGGGCCAACAGGACCTCCACCAGATAGAGAGAGAGAGAAAGGAACATGCGCTCTCTAACACAGCGAGAGAGAAAGAGAGAGAGGAACATGTGGTCACGGTGCTCCTTCCTGCTCTGTGTTCTTCTGAAGACGAGACAAGCTTGAGACAAGGGATGCACTGATCCACTTCCACTGATGGAATTGCAAAAAAAAAAAAAAAAAAAAAATTAAAAATTGGAACGATACAGAGAAGACTGGCATGCGGTCATACAGCACCACCTAGTGGCAAACACATTTTATTTTTTTGCAAACACAAAAAGTTGATTATCTCAGGAACCGTTTGTCCGATCGACTTCAAACTCGGGGAGTGCGCATAACCCCCCACAGTCACTGTTGAGAGATAGAGAGAGAGAGAAAGGAACATGCGCTCTCTAACACAGCGAGAGAGAAAGAGAGAGAGGAACATGTGGTCACGCTGCTCCTTCCTGCTCTGTGTTCTTCTGAAGACGAGACAAGCTTGAGACAAGGGATGCACTGATCCACTTTTTTCACTTCCGATCCGATTCCGATACCTGAATTTGGATATCTGCCGATACCGATATTATGCCGATACCATTATTTTTCTTGAATATAGGCAAAGATTTGGCCAATTAAAGTTTTTTATTTTTTTTATATTCCTTTGCAAAAAACAGACAAAATTAAGAAAATATACAAGGCAAAAAAGGATACCATTATACATGGGCAAATTACGTGCTGGAATTGCAAAAAAAGAAAAAAAAAGAAAAAAAGAAAAAATTGGAACGATACAGAGAAGACTAGCATGCGGTCATATAGC
This sequence comes from Poromitra crassiceps, assembly GCF_964638095.1. Lineage (NCBI taxonomy): Eukaryota > Metazoa > Chordata > Actinopteri > Beryciformes > Melamphaidae > Poromitra > Poromitra crassiceps. The sequence continues at coordinate 231,544 of NW_028152145.1, forward strand.
ACCACCTAGTGGCAAACACATTTTATTTTTTGCAAACACAAAAAGTTGATTATCTCAGGAACCGTTTGTCCGATCGACTTCAAACTCAGGGAGTGCGCATAACCCCCCACAGTCACTGTTGAGAAATAGAGAGAGAGAGAAAGGAACATGCGCTCTCTAACACAGCGAGAGAGAAAGAGAGAGAGGAACATGTGGTCACGCTGCTCCTTCCTGCTCTGTGTTCTTCTGAAGACGAGACAAGCTTGAGACAAGGGATGCACTGATCCACTTTTTTCACTTCCGATCCGATTCCGATACCTGAATTTGGATATCTGCCGATACCGATATTATGCCGATACCATTATTTTTCTTGAATATAGGCAAAGATTTGGCCAATTAAAGTTTTTTTTTTTTTTATATTCCTTTGCAAAAAACAGACAAAATTAAGAAAATATACAAGGCAAAAAAGGATACCATTATACATGGGCAAATTACGTGCTGGAATTGCAAAAAAAAAAAAAAAAAAAAGTAAAAGTAAAAATTGGAACGATACAGAGAAGACTGGCATGCGGTCCTATAGCACCACCTAGTGGCAAACACATTTTATTTTTTGCAAACACAAAAAGTTGATTATATCAGGAACCGTTTCCCCGATCGACTTCAAACTCGGGGAGTGCGCATAACCCCCCACAGTCACTGTTGAGAGATAGAGAGAGAGAGAAAGGAACATGCGCTCTCTAACACAGCGAGAGAGAAAGAGAGAGAGGAACATGTGGTCACGCTGCTCCTTCCTGCTCTGTGTTCTTCTGAAGACGAGACAAGCTTGAGACAAGGGATGCACTGATCCACTTTTTTCACTTCCGATCCGATTCCGATACCTGAATTTGGATATCTGCCGATACCGATATTATGCCGATACCATTATTTTTCTTGAATATAGGCAAAGATTTGGCCAATTAAAGTTTTTTTTTTTTATATTCCTTTGCAAAAAACAGACAAAAGTAAGAAAATATACAAGGCAAAAAAGGATACCATTATACATGGGCAAATTACGTGCTGGAATTGCAAAAAAAAAAAAAAAAAAGTAAAAAGTAAAAATTGGAACGATACAGAGAAGACTGGCATGCGGTCATATAGCACCACCTAGTGGCAAACACATTTTATTTTTTTGCAAACACAAAAAGTTGATTATCTCAGGAACCGTTTGTCCAATCGACTTCAAACTCGGGGAGTGCGCATAACCCCCCACAGTCACTGTTGAGAGATAGAGAGAGAGAGAGAAAGGAACATGCGCTCTCTAACACAGCGAGAGAGAAAGAGAGAGAGGAACATGTGGTCACGCTGCTCCTTCCTGCTCTGTGTTCTTCTGAAGACGAGACAAGCTTGAGACAAGGGATGCACTGATCCACTTCTTTCACTTCCGATCGGATTCCGATACCTGAATTTGGATATCTGCCGATACCGATATTATGCCGATACCATTATTTTTCTTGAATATAGGCAAAGATTTGGCCAATTAAAGTTTTTTATTTTTTTTATATTCCTTTGCAAAAAACAGACAAAATTAAGAAAATATACAAGGCAAAAAAGGATACCATTATACATGGGCAAATTACGTGCTGGAATTGCAAAAAAAGAAAAAAAAAGAAAAAAAGAAAAAATTGGAACGATACAGAGAAGACTAGCATGCGGTCATATAGCACCACCTAGTGGCAAACACATTTTATTTTTTGCAAACACAAAAAGTTGATTATCTCAGGAACCGTTTGTCCGATCGACTTCAAACTCGGGGAGTGCGCATAACCCCCCACAGTCACTGTTGAGAAATAGAGAGAGAGAGAAAGGAACATGCGCTCTCTAACACAGCGAGAGAGAAAGAGAGAGAGGAACATGTGGTCACGCTGCTCCTTCCTGCTCTGTGTTCTTCTGAAGACGAGACAAGCTTGAGACAAGGGATGCACTGATCCACTTTTTTCACTTCCGATCCGATTCCGATACCTGAATTTGGATATCTGCCGATACCGATATTATGCCGATACCATTATTTTTCTTGAATATAGGCAAAGATTTGGCCAATTAAAGTTTTTTTTTTTTTTATATTCCTTTGCAAAAAACAGACAAAATTAAGAAAATATACAAGGCAAAAAAGGATACCATTATACATGGGCAAATTACGTGCTGGAATTGCAAAAAAAAAAAAAAAAAAAAGTAAAAGTAAAAATTGGAACGATACAGAGAAGACTGGCATGCGGTCCTATAGCACCACCTAGTGGCAAACACATTTTATTTTTTGCAAACACAAAAAGTTGATTATATCAGGAACCGTTTCCCCGATCGACTTCAAACTCGGGGAGTGCGCATAACCCCCCACAGTCACTGTTGAGAGATAGAGAGAGAGAGAAAGGAACATGCGCTCTCTAACACAGCGAGAGAGAAAGAGAGAGAGGAACATGTGGTCACGCTGCTCCTTCCTGCTCTGTGTTCTTCTGAAGACGAGACAAGCTTGAGACAAGGGATGCACTGATCCACTTTTTTCACTTCCGATCCGATTCCGATACCTGAATTTGGATATCTGCCGATACCGATATTATGCCGATACCATTATTTTTCTTGAATATAGGCAAAGATTTGGCCAATTAAAGTTTTTTTTTTTTATATTCCTTTGCAAAAAACAGACAAAAGTAAGAAAATATACAAGGCAAAGAAGGATACCATTATACATGGGCAAATTACGTGCTGGAATTGCAAAAAAAAAAAAAAAAAGTAAAAAGTAAAAATTGGAACGATACAGAGAAGACTGGCATGCGGTCATATAGCACCACCTAGTGGCAAACACATTTTATTTTTTTGCAAACACAAAAAGTTGATTATCTCAGGAACCGTTTGTCCAATCGACTTCAAACTCGGGGAGTGCGCATAACCCCCCACAGTCACTGTTGAGAGATAGAGAGAGAGAGAGAAAGGAACATGCGCTCTCTAACACAGCGAGAGAGAAAGAGAGAGAGGAACATGTGGTCACGCTGCTCCTTCCTGCTCTGTGTTCTTCTGAAGACGAGACAAGCTTGAGACAAGGGATGCACTGATCCACTTCTTTCACTTCCGATCCGATTCCGATACCTGAATTTGGATATCTGCCGATACCGATATTATGCCGATACCATTATTTTTCTTGAATATAGGGAAAGATTTGGCCAATTAAAGTTTTTTTTTTTTTTATATTCCTTTGCAAAAAACAGACAAAATTAAGAAAATATACAAGGCAAAAAAGGATACCATTATACATGGGCAAATTACGTGCTGGAATTGCAAAAAAAAAAAAAAAAAAAAAGTAAAAATTGGAACGATACAGAGAAGACTGGCATGCGGTCATACAGCACCACCTAGTGGCAAACACATTTTATTTTTTTGCAAACACAAAAAGTTGATTATCTCAGGAACCGTTTGTCCGATCGACTTCAAACTCGGGGAGTGCGCATAACCCCCCACAGTTACTGTTGAGAGATAGAGAGAGAGAGAAAGGAACATGCGCTCTCTAACACAGCGAGAGAGAAAGAGAGAGAGGAACATGTGGTCACGCTGCTCCTTCCTGCTCTGTGTTCTTCTGAAGACGAGACAAGCTTGAGACAAGGGATGCACTGATCCACTTTTTTCACTTCCGATCCGATTCCGATACCTGAATTTGGATATCTACGTATCAGTAGATTTATGCCATAAAATTGAGTCCTGGGTGATACATGTCACTGTCTGACATGAGGAAAAATAGCTCTATAAATATGCGTGTGCGTCAGCTGAAAGCAGATTGCTGCTCGTCGTAGTATCATGTAAGCTCTGTCACCTCATAAAATGTAGTTAAATGCATGTTTTTAGCATAGCTGTTATGTGATATGTGTACAGCGTTTTCAGACTGTAGCCTACTGTTAGTGTGTTAAAATGCATGTTTTTTTAGCATAGCTGTTATGTGGTAGCGTTTGCAGACTGTAGTCTACTGTTAGTGTGTTAAAATGCATGTTTTTAGCATAGCTGTTATGTGGTCTGTGTACAGCGTTTGCAAACTGTAGCCTACTGTTAGTGTGTTAAAATGCATGTTTCTAGCATAGCTGTTATGTGTCTTTGTACAGCGTTTGCAGACTGTAGCCTACTGTTAGTGTGTTAAAATGCATGTTTCTAGCATAGCTGTTATGTGGTCTGTGTACAGCGTTTGCAGACTGTAGCCTACTGTTGTTAGTGTGTTAAAATGCATGTTTCTAGCATAGCTGTTATGTGGTCTGTGTACAGCGTTTGCAGACTGTAGCCTACTGTTAGTGTGTTAAAATGCATGTTTCTAGCATAGCTGTTATGTGGTCTGTGTACAGCGTTTGCAGACTGTAGTCTACTGTTAGTGTGTTAAAATGCATGTTTCTAGCATAGCTGTTATGTGTCTGTGTACAGCGTTTGCAGACTGTAGCCTACTGTTAGTGTGTTAAAATGCATGTTTCTAGCATAGCTTTTATGTGGTCTGTGTACAGCGTTTGCAGACTGTAGCCTACTGTTAGTGTGTTAAAATGCATGTTTCTAGCATAGCTGTCATGTGGTCTGTGTACATGCGTTGGCAGACTGTACAGTTAGTGTGCAAGATGCAGTAAGCTCTGTCACCTGGTTAAAAATGCATGGGGAACTGTACCAACCCAGTTCTTACCTGCCTCAATTTATTCTCTGAAATAAATATACAATGTAACCTTTATAACTTTGTAATTATTGATTTACTAGCTTAGTCTCACGACATAACCCAATGTTACCTTGAAGCATGCTTTCCTCTCAGAAAGAGGCTGTAAATGCTCCTTTTCTCTCATATGAAGCCCTTCTCTGAGGCATTGCACGTGCCCCTATTTTGTGAATCTGATATATAACTGCAGTAATGTTGCATGCAGCCAGTTTTCGCTCATTTGGTTGTGTGTGTAATCATTTTAAGCTCTGTATGGATATTTCCTCCAATCTCATGGTTAATATATGCCGCTTCCAGAGAGTACATGTGTTGTACATTGCTGCTTTCTACTGATTTATTTCTATACCAAAGAAAAAAGAATATATTATGCCATCATGACTAACAAGCTCAAAATGTGTGTTGTCTCTTTTCAGAATGGATTTTCATCCTATTTTCCGGCGCGAGACCTCTGGCGAACTTGTCTTCGTTCCTTCAGCGCTACAGGCCCGAGCCGCCCCGCGAGGGTCAACTGCGGCGGTGATGATGAAGACCCCTGAGGAGGTGAGGAACCATGCGAAGACTCACATCCGTTCACTCGGAGGAGACCCTGAGTGCTGCCAGCTGGTCCTCAGTGAGAGTGAGGTCCAGTTTGGGCGGTACCAGGGTCAGACATTTAAATGGCTGCTCAGCCATGATGTGGGCTGGACCTGCACCGTGCTGGTGTCCCACCAGAAGGAGACTGAGGCTTTGAACACCACCACGACGAGCCACATGGCCAATAAAAATGCCCTGAACTCCTATGCCCAGCTGTTTCCAGAGATGGTGACAGCGATCAGCAGGCGCAGGATGCTTGGGGGCTCTCTATCTGTGAGGGACCAGGACCAGACGCTGCTCCGGTTTGGCCTGCACAGAGAGAAGACCTATGGGGCCATGTATGAGTCCACCAGCTATGAGTATCAGACGTAAGTATTGTAATTGATGCAGAGATGATGTGATTGATGGGGTGTGTGGTGCTGTTCTGATTTGTTGTGGTCATGACTAGCTATGTGGAATGGGTGAGGAAACGGCCTGCAAAGATACCTCTGTCCAAGGTGCACGCGTTCCAGTGCTACGTGCTGGGCGGGGACAAGGAGAAGGAGGCGGCCACTCCATCCTCTGGGAAGGCCAAGCAGCCTCCTCCCTGGAGTAAGTGACCTGTTCACGTTCCTGTTCTTTACACACGAACAACAGCTTGCAAAAACCCCTCTTCCAAATGCTGTTTCTTCTGTGTGTGTGGAAGGAGGCGCTGCATCTATGGACCCAGACTCTGGCAGCCTGCTCCTTGCCTCTGCCATGGAGGTTGACCCTCATCAGCGTGAGTAGCACAGACACACACACGCACACACGCACACACACACACACACACACACACACACACACACACACACACACACACACACACACACACAATAATGAATAAGAAGTCTGTGAAGTCTGAGTAAATTGACTTGTGTTACCTGTTTTTATGTTCTCAAAAAGGGGATATTGTGGATAGATAAGGTAAGTGGGGCCATCCTCTGGTCAATACCTGTAGCTGCATAGCTCAACTGCCCGGTAAATTCTATCTGGCTGCTTCCACCATTTCATTTAATCAATGTATCATATCTTGATCACGGCTTAACGCTCTCTTGTAGTGTCGTTGTGTTGCACAACATGTAGTTGTCTTGATCACGGCTTAACGCTCTCTTGTAGTGTCGTTGTGTTGCACAACATGTAGTTGTCTTGATCACGGCTTAACGCTCTCTTGTAGTGTTGTTGTCTGTGTTGCACAGTTGTCTTGTGAATAATCCCATTTGACTAAACGTGTCTGTAGTGTAAATAGTTGCCATTACACTTGCATTTCACCTTCATTCATTCACCCGTGCTTTTCTTTCATTTCGCTTGTATAGCATTTTTCGTTGGGCTTCCTAAAAAATGACCTGTCACTAATAATAATTAATTTTCAACCTTCTAGTGTTACACTGGTGTATCAACAATATGCAATTCATGTGACAGAGTGACAACTGTGAGTCTGTCCTTTGCAGCTGCGACCGCCCCACCAGCTGTTGCTCCAGCAGCTGACGTCCCACCCCATCTCCCCCGCCCCATGGCTGCCACACGAGCACCGGCACCGCCTGCTCTTGGGCTCCGCCGCCTCCCGATTGGTGGGCGAAGAGCACCGCCTGCACTGCCTGCTGTTGTGCGGGCACTCTCTGGCGCAGAGGTACGCCCAGTGAAGCAGGATATCTGTAGTTTATCAGTGTGTATTTAGTTCTTTGTATTAACCCATTGATATGTCTGTGTTGTAGCTGCTGCCTAACAGCTGGAGGCGGTCACTGCCAGAGGAGCAGCATGAGTGGGTCGGGCAAGCTCTGTTCAAACAGGGCATGGGCGGAAAGGTCGTCATGACCACCGTCCTCCGCCTGTGGTGGTTCTTCCCCGGATCTCGCCCCTCTACACTCAGCCCCCCTCCTCACCCCACGCCTTCTTCCAGTCCCCCTTCTTCCTCTGGAGGCCCCTAAAGTTTGTTGACTTTATTGTCGAGTGCCTGTTTGAATTTTGTAAATTGTATTTTTGCTTTCTGTTTTCATCATCTGTACTATTAGGCCTGTGCATTTTTATCAACTTGTTGTTTTGAGAAGTGCTATATAAATAGTTGATTTAATTGCTTACATACAGGATGTGGGCATACAAGCTTACCTGCCCGGCTTGTAGGCAGCACGACCTCCGGAGCGCAGGGATGTACAAAACCGTCTGGCGGGTGTTGGACCGCAACGGCTGGTATTTTATGGGCACGGAATACCTTGAGTGTGGTTCCCCCTCCGTAGATGGGAAGAAGGTGTGCGATAAGAAGGTAGCGGGCTGCGATCGGGCCATCTTAGAGCAGCTTGATCTGGCTCACAGGGACCAGTTCCCAGCTGTTCTCACATACAAGTAAGTTAATAATGAATTGAAATTAGTAAGTCACTGTACAATTTCTTCAAGTTGGTGTTGTTTTTAGTGTGACATGACCTTCCTCTCTCTTCATCTCTGTACTTTTCTCCAACAGGTTGGCCTGCGACAGGGCAGTAATTGCCCTGTCGCACGGGAGCGCACGCTTGGCAACGGTGTGTCTATCCTCCACAATTATCTGGGTGAGCAGCACACCATAGAGTGGATGGTGCGCTCCATGAGCTACCTTTCCGTGCACCGCAAGCTTCGGGTGCCGGGTGCAGCGCCGGGGCGGGTGAAACCACCACCCCATATGCACCCGGTACCTGGCATCGGCTGGCTGATGTCCGTCTACGTCCGGGACGCCCTGCCCCGACTGGACGAGACAATGGCCAGGGTGACGTCCATCTTTGGAGACATCTTGAAGATGGACTCCACCAAGAAGGCAAGCTTTAGTTGTGATGATGTTGTTTGAAGAAGCCTGCACTTTAAGTAATTCTGGGTAATGTAATGTGTCAAAATGGGTGATTTTTGATGTCTCTGTCATCATTCCACAGATCATGCGGAAGCTTGCGAGCGGTGCCGCCGACACAGTTGCCTGGGTGACGAATGTGGGTAATGAGCACGGCCAGGTGCTCATGTCCGTGCTCACGGAGGCCGAGGGGGACGGTCTCCAGCCCATGGTAGATGGAGTTGTGCGGCGGTACCGGGAAGCTGGGAAGGCCCCTCCCAAGATCCTCTACATGGATCGGGACTGCTGTTCCATCCGTGGACAGGCAAAGACGGCGGCCATGTTCCACGAGTGGGACCAGCTGGTTGTCAGGCTCGACGTGTGGTACCTCATGCGTCGCTTCGCAAGGTTGGCTGCTTTGAATACTTTGATGATTTTGATAAACTGAGTTACATTTTAGTAAGAAAATACTATATGAGTGATTGCGCCAAGGCTTACCACCTAATTCTGAATAGGAGACAGTGTTTCTTGTGGGTTTCCTTTTTGTTAGTTTTTAATTTTATATTGTATTATGTTCATGAGTGTTCCTTCAAATTTAGCTTGTTTTTCTTTTTATCTATCAAGGGGTGTGGCCACCGACGCTCATCCGCTGTGTGCCCTCTTCATGTCAAGGCTGTCATTTGCCATTTTTGAGTGGGACAGCGGCGACGTCGCCCGCCTGACAAAGGCCAAGCAGTCGCAGGAGGGGAGGGACGCCCACATCCTACTGTCTGTGAAGGAGCTCGCCCGTCACTGTCGCCGCCACACGCGGGGTGTGGAGGACACGGTGCGGCTCATCCAGGAGGTGCTGGACACCTTCTGGGACAAGACAGACAGCACGGGCGTCCGGCTCATCGAGCATGCCAGGATGGAGGAGATCTGGGCCACACAGCGTCGCCACCTCGCCTGCATCCAGGATCCCCAGGGAGTGGAGCTGTATGCCAAGACTAGGGAGATGATATGGTAAAATGGTAAATGGCCTGCATTTATATAGCGCTTTTATCCAAAGCGCTTTACAATCAGGTACATTCACCCATTCACACACCGATGGCGGCAGGCTACCACGCAGGGTGCTGGCACACCATCAGAAGCAATTTGGGGTTCAGTATCTTGCCCATGGACACTTCGACATGCAGACTGGAGGAGGCGGGAATCGAACCACCGACCTCTTTTATCCAAAGCGATTAGTGGACGACCCGCTCTACCTCCTGAGCTACAGCTGCTTTCTAATATTTTTTTTAATTCTTTTTATTTCTCTATGCTCTTTCCTTTTCATTATGTAAAGCACTTAGAATCGCCTGACATTTCTCTGGCCTCTGTTGCAGGAAGCGATTGGTCCAGACGGACACGGTGGGTACCAGCACATGGTCAGGCTGGCCCAAGCCCTGCTGGACCTACGTCACCATGGGTTTGTCACACAGAGGCAGGCGAAAGACATCATCGCCCTCTGGGAGAAGCTGTCTGAGAGGGACAAGGAGGCAGTCTCCATCCCCCCACGCCACCAAGACAGGCTGGTCCGGGGTCAGTTTAACTCAAAGTCAAAAACGGATACAGCTGTTGGACATCAACCAACAGACCCTTGGGCTTTGGTAAGACCTCATTTCACATGTCATATACTGTGACTGGCAGAAAGAAATAATTTTTCCGAATGAATACGGTAATTTCATTTTTATTTTTCATCAGGCACAATAAGAAGAACAAGCAGCAGATGGTGGAGAAAGTCGGCATAGCCCTGCCAGGCCCCAGCACACCACAGACTGCGGCGGAGCCCCTCCCAGCGACGAGGGCTCTGCTGAAGGAGCCAGTGCGGCCTGACCAGCCTCTGAGCTACCACCTCCCAGAGGACGCCTACGGTCAGGCTGTCACCATCAGAGGGCCCCTGGCACCGGACCTCCATGACATCCTCCTCTTTACCTCCAACCCTCCAATGCTCCTTCCACCTCAGCTGTGCCCACTGCTGCCCCCTCTGCACCACCCACCACTGCCCCGACGACTCCAGCTCCCCCTGCCGCTCAACGGCCTGGAAGAGGAAGGTCAGGGAGGAGCTGCAGCAGCGACAGGCTCAGCAGGAGGGAGCTCTGGTGAAAGAGCCGAGGCGCCTGCAGCAGAAGTGCAGGAAGTGCCAACGGCCCAGGACGGCGGACATTGACCACAGCTATTTCCTGGGAGAGCACTTCTGCTCCTTTGCTGCAGGCGGCCGCTCAGTGGAGGAGTGGAAGGAGGAGAAAAGGAGAAAGAAAGATCCTTAACCCTAGAACACTAACGTGATTTAAAGTCACACCATCACTAACGTCGGGTGTATTTCACCCGATGCAATATACCCCATAAAACATACTTCTCATCAAAATATCTTAAAGTACAACAATACATGGCAAATTGAGGTACTCTTCTTTTGTTTTTAAATGTGAAATATCACAAAAAACACAAAAAAGTTTATTATGGGGGACACTATAAAAAATATGTCAAATTCGGGAAAAATGAGGTAATCGTTATAAAAAAATCCCCCCCCGCAAAAAAAAAGGAGCTCCCAACTTCTCCTTCGGTCCACCCATTCATGGGACTTGTGTGGTGGAAAAAAAAAAAAGTCACCACAATACCATTGTAACTAACCCGAAGATATTTTACCCTCTATCACTAACGTCGGGTGAAAATCACCCGAACGCGTAGCCGGTAGAAAAAACCATGAATGGGAGCAGGGAAACAAACCTACATTCAATGACGTCAGTGAGCATCCTGAAGGTACCTAAGGACCCACCCACCTCAGACAGCAGCAAGACAATGAAAATCACGTGAATTCAATTGTCCGGGTGAAAATCACCCGACGTTAGTGTTCTAGGGTTAAGGTCATTTGCTTCATGTTGTACGCCATTACCTTATTTTTGTCAATACTCTGAAATTGTTACACTGCCCCTCTCTAACAGCTATTTGTTAATTCTTCTGTCTGCAGACTCCATCCATCCAGCCAGCAGTGTCCACCTAGCCTGCCTCCACACCTTGGAATCTGCCCACTCCACAGAGTTGAGTTTGGCTCCTCAGCCAGGAGTTCAAGGGCCCTGTCCCTCTTCATTTTGGCCATCACCGCCTCCCTCCTCCTCTTGGACAGTTCCAGGTGCGCCCTTTTGTGTGTGCGTGGGGGGTCTTATCTTGAGGAAACCCCAGGGAGCATGGGGAGAACATGCAAACTCCACACAGAAACACCCTTTTGACAAGATAGCCTACCTGTGCAGTAGGCACTGAGGACATGGGAAGGGGGACACACCTGCAGCTGAACGCTTAGCGCCCACAGCGTCCCAGGTGAGAATTGAACCCAGGACATTGCTGTGAGGCGACGGTGCTACTACTGACTGCACCATCATGCCCCCCTTTGCAGCCTTTCCCCTTTATACAGGCAGGCATATTGTATATAGTTTGATACAGTATTGTACAGTTTCAATACTGTAAACAGCTCTGAAGCACGAGCAGTGTCCAGCTGCACTCACTGTAAATATTGTATATAGTTTTGAGTGTAAATGGTTCCAATAATGTAAATAGCACTGAAGCACTCTCTGCCAAACCCAAACCCCTGAATCAGCTCTCCTCCCTCCATGACTCATTTCAGCTCTTTTCAGCTCTTTTCAGCCTTCAGAGTGTACAGACTTGTACAAGGTGTGCTCTGCCGCTATCGCTTGCCTGCTTGCTTGCTATCTATCTCCCTGCCGGCCTGCGGCCTCTATCTACCAGCCTGCCTGGTGTGGATCTACGACAATTTCTGGATTTTTCGGTGCTACTACGGCCCATATACATTCTTGGGACCCTGTGTTACTGACCTAAGGGCATGTCGCCCTGTAAAGGATGTACTGGCCACCATCAAAAAATTGCAATACTGGAAACTACCATATTTTGTTTGAAAGACACTGGGATTATTTCTACACAGCCTCAGAGCCAAATTAACTTGAGCTCTCTTTCCAATGGATTCACAGAAGCTACGACGCCTAATGCTAACATAGCGTTAGCTGCTCCCTCATCGGGTAATGTACATGCAACCTCCATCATCACAGATACCACGAATGCTAACAGTCTGCTAGCCCCCCCATCCTTGGGTAAGCATCCCACGCATGTTCCCGAAAACATTGCCTCCCAAGCTTGTGCTATCTCGGGGAAACAAACTGATACTGTCCATTGGAATGTCCAGGGAGCGAAGCCGAAAAGATTAGTGATCCCTGGACCCTCAGAGACTGCCTCTTATCGCCCAGAAATTAGCTCAGCCACAGGCTGGCCTGCATTAGCTAGTATACCCCCTGTTACTAGCACTGATCAGCCATGGATTGTTGTGAGAGGTGGAAAGAGAGATGCTAAGAGTTTTGCTCCTCAACCACTGATGCCCCCCCCCCCCCCCCCCCCCCTTCGGGGCCTCTACACCCCTCCGCGAACTCCCAGTTCACCAACAACCAACCATGACATCTTCCTTCCAGGATGAAGCCGAGGACGGTGCCCCTTCCTCTACCTCTTTGCTCCTCCACCTCTCCCCACCCCCCTCCCCCATTCCATTCTCCAGCAGGTTGAACGAACTGATAAGCGTTGGACTGTCTATGATCCCCCAGTCCCCCTGTCCATCTAAGCCCCCTCGTTCTACCCTCCCGCCCCCAAACCTGCCCCCTCGACCGTCCCCTCCCTCACATGCCCTCCAGCCCTCTCCCATACTGCCATGCCCCACGCCCCCCGACCTCGAACCTGGCCCCCCGACCGTCCCCTTCCTCACATGCCCTCCAGCCCTCTCCCATACCATGCACCCCGACCCACCCCCGACCGACCACTCCCGACCCCGAACCTGGCCCCCCCACAGTCCCCTCCCTTACATCCCCCTCAACCTACCTGCTCCCCACCCCCCCCACCCACCCTCTCTCTGCCATCCCCCACGCCCCCTCGACCCACCCCCGACCCACCACTCCCGACCCCGAACCTGGCCCCCCGACCGTCCCCTCCCTCACATGCCCTCCAGCCCTCTCCCATACTGCCGGAAAACTAATCTTCACATTCACTATGATATTTACAAAGAAAGCCTTCACTCCTACAACCTCAAACTGAAAAGGTCGAGACAATTATTATTTTCCGAGATAATTAACAAAAATGTGAACAATGCACACACTCTATTTGCCACAGTTGACTAACCCGCCTCTCTGTGTAGCACCTGAGTTCCTCTCTACTGTCAAATGTAATGAGTTTGCTGCCTTTTTTACGGATAAAATTATTAATATCAGGCAGGCTATTAGTGGCTCCACACCAAGAAATGCTGTGACATCATCCTACCCGCAGATCCCTAGTTCGATAAATTTGTCCCAGTTCAGCGTTATCGACCACGACATCTTAGAGGAAACTGTGCAAGGCCTTAAATCATCTTTGTGCTGTCTCGATTCTCTTCCAACAAGCTTTTTTAAAAGCGTTTATAACTGTCTGTCGTCGGACCTATTGCAAATAGTTAATAGGTCCCTTTTGACCGGCACTTTTCCTGAGTCCCTGAAAACTGCAGTTATTAAACCCCTACTAAAAAAGCGTAGCCTTAATGCATCGGTAATCAGTAACTACAGACCAATATCTAATCTCCCCTTTATAGCCAAAATAATTGAAAAGGTTGTTTACCTACAACTCAATAGATTCCTAACCTCAAAATGATCTCCTAGATAAACTCCAATCAGGCTTTCGCCCCCATCACAGCACAGAAACCGTGCTTACTAAAGTCATAAATGACATCAGAATGAACACAGACTCAGGCAAAAATTTGATTCTAGTGCTACTGGATCTTAGCGCTGCTTTTGACACTGTTGACCACTCAATTTTATTGGACAGACTGGAAAACTGGGTTGGGCTATCGGGTACGGTCCTCCAGTGGTTCAAGTCCTATCTTCAAGACAGGAAGTACTTCGTCTCCATTGGCATTTACACATCTGACCTAACTAGGATGACTTGTGGAGTGCCTCAAGGATCCATTATGGGGCCCGTTCTCTTCAACCTTTATGCTCCCTCTAGGCCTAATTATGCAAAAAAACAAAGTAGCCTATCATAACTATGCAGACGACACTCAGTTGTATATAACTCTTTCCTCAGCTGACTATGCCCCCATAGAATCATTGTGCCAGTGCATTGATCAAATAAATAACTGGATGTGCCAGAATTTTCTGCAGCTAAACAAAGACAAAACAGAGGTGATCGTCTTTGGCCGCAAAAAACAAAGGCTTAAAATCACTGTACGCCTTGAGTCTCTATCCCTGAAGCCTAAGGGACAGTCCGTTATTTATGAGAGGGGGGGGGGGGGGGGGGGGGGGGGGTATGGTGCAGGGGCGACTTTGTTTTCGTTTTTTTCCTTCACCCTCCCCAGATCTATAAATATTTTTCCATGTCCCTCCCTGAGTGACTGGAGATAAATGCCTGACCCTCCCTCCACCATAAATAACCACACTTTATCATATTCACACCAAAGGTAGTATTAAAGAAAATATGACCTTTTCCAATGATTTGGCTATGTTTGATAGCGCCCTATGACATCGGGGGAGAGAGGGGGCGGGGCGCATATAACGTTGAGTACCCAGCCCAATAACGGCCTCATCTCCTAGTTATAAAGCCAGTAGCCTAGCCAGGGCCAGCGCGTGCCATTCTGCCGCTCTAGGCGAGAACAAATTATGCCGCCCCCAATTGGCAACACCATACCAGCATCAAAGTATGCATGACGCAATATGCAGGCATTTTGCACATCCATATAGCCTACCTACAAAAATAACGCGCCACAGGTCTGCACAGGTCTGCATAATAACTCCAATAATAACCACAGCAGTCATGATACAGCACAGGTATTTTCCAAATAATCACATTTTTCAGACCCTCAAACTGTGCAAATCTCTCTTTCTACCACTTTCTCATGTGCATAAAACACACACATGGAATGTGCGCACGGCAGCGCAAGCACAGTAATATAAGACTCACAATGTATTTAGCCTATAGCCTATATCATCAGCAGATTCACAACTTAAACAAAGGCGAGTTGTTGTTACGAGCTGTTGGCAAATAAAGCTTGTTTAACTTTCAGAAGTGGACACCAGCGGGGGTTGCGTCAGCAAAGGTCTTTAAATAAATCCAATCATCCTCTATTAGGATTCTCTCTGCCAGTTCATTTTATATGGAGATTGTTGCCAGTCCATTAAGTCTGTCTTGTTTCATTGTAGGCTACTACTGCAGTTTTAACTTTGAGAAACTTCAGATATTGTATCTTGGAATTTTGGTCTCTCCAATGAATGGGCAGGCAAAGTGCGCACTGCGCACCGCACAGGGAAACATTGTTTTGGAACCCAGAAACAACGTTAGAAATATTGCGCTAATTTACTGATTACACTAATACTGGTACGCACATATGAGCACATGGCCTAGGCTACCTTAACCGAAAGTTAATGATGTAAATTAGTCTACTTGTAGGCTATGTCCCTTTTCCTCATTCAAGCGGGATGGAGAAGACATGATGACCCGCCCTCCTCTGCCTCTGATTGGCTAGTAGTAGTGCTTGTTAATAGGCATGAGGAGTGATGATTGGTTGGGTTAGGGTAAGAATATCAGGGTAAGCCAATCAGAGGCATAGTAGGGCGGGCGGTTCATGTCGTGGACAGCGGGGAGAGAATGGATCTAGCGGGGAAGAGCATGGAAGAGGCAGAAGCGCTGGAGAATATTTGGAGAGCTGCAAGTGAAAGCGCACAATTTGCCACCTATATGTACGAACCGGCCCTGAGCCTAGCCAACTGCATATGTGTCAACAATTCCAGCTCTGAAACAATATAAAGCGATGATAAACGTTTCCAGTCAATGCACCAAGCAAACAGCAGGACCGAGTGAGGGCCTGTACACAGTGCATAGAAGCAGCGGTTTACGTGAAAGGAAGGAATAGGAGATACCATGCCCAGTCACATTACAGGTAAACCATAGATATAAATAGGGGAGTAAACACGAATTTTGGAACGAAAAAACACATTTAAAATATATACAAAATACAAAAAATGAATGTTGTATAACCCTCCCTAAAGCCAAAATAAAAAACACAAGTCCCTCCCCAGTACTCAAAAAAATATTTGATACCCCTCCCCCTTTCTGCACCATACCCCCCTCTCATAAATAACGAACAGTCCCTAAGGATCAAGTCAAAAATTATTAGTTATTATTGATTCCGATCTCAACTTTAACTCCCACATTAAGTCAATTAGAAAATCAGCTTTTTATCATCTTAAAAATATAGCAAGAATTAGGGGATACATGTCCAGACAGGATCTAGAAAAACTAACTCACACCTTCATTTATAGTAGGTTAGACTATTGGAATAGCCTTTTTTCTGGTCTCTCCAAAAAAGAACTTATACAACTTCAACTCATTCAGAATGCTGCTGCTAGAGTTCTAACGAAGACTAAGAAAGCTGATCATATCACTCCAGTTCTTAAGTCCTTACACTGGTTGCCAGTGTGTCATAGAATAGATTTTAAAATACTATTATTAGTCTATAAATCACTTAATGGCCTAGGCCCAAAATTGCTGAATTGCTCCCACACTACGAACCGTCTAGAACTCTTAGGTCAACAGGGTCCAGCTTATTAACTGTCCCTAGGATCAAATCAAATCATGGGAAGGCTGCATTTACCCACTATGCTTCTGCTAGCTGGAACAAATTGCCTGAAGACCTCAGATCTGCCCCAACCTTACTTACTTTTAAAAATAGACTAAAGCCTTTTATGTTTACCGTCGCTTTTAACTGCTGACAGCTATACCCAATGAGTCTATAAGTTTAACTCTTTCTGCAACTGCTGCGCATGTTGCTTAATGCACTTTTTATACTCTTTTTTTAAAGTTTTGTTGTGATGCTTTTAAATGTCCATTTTATTCTCTTCTTTTCTTTTCTTTTCCTGTCAACCATTTTATGTGCTTAATGAAGTTGCTTAATGCACTTTTTATACTCTTTTTATTTAAGTTTTGTTGTGATGCTTTTAAATGTGATGGAAAAATTGCTGAAATGCCCTGCTGATCCATCAATAATGAGATATCCGTTTTAAGTGTTTTTAGGAGGATTTTATTCTATAATAACATCTGTGCACAGAGGTCTCCCCGACCACGTTGTCAGAGGAGCCCCGAATCATCGTTTACAACACATCATATACTGAAACTATGACACCCGCCCCCCACCCTGGAGGGCAGTACTTTTCCACTTCATTCAACCTCTCTCCAACTCAGTATATTTCCATGACGTCAATAGTTAATCTGATGTTCACAAGACATAACAATCCAGTCTATTCCCCCAAAGCAAGATACATGTTCATGTCCCTGTACAGCAATATTCTGCAATGATGAAGAACATAGTTCACAAAATACATCTTAGAAGGGCCATAGTTCATAATCAATCAATCAATAAGCACTCAATCAATAATTTGCTATCACAATGTCCATTTTATTCTTTTCCTTTCTTTTATTTTCCTGTCAACCTTTTTATGTGAAGCACTTTGAATTGCCTCTGTTTATGAAATGTGCTATACAAATAAACTTGACTTGACTAACTGCCACACAAATCTGACATAAGGATAATTGGTTATATGCATACAGTGGCATTAACGTTACAGGTTAAAAACATTAGGTCTACCTAGTGTTGAGATCATGTCTACTCATTTAACGTTAGCCTAGTGTTGAGATGATGTAGGCCTACGTTACATACTGCACGGGTGGAAAGTAGCCTTTTGGCTATACCTGGTGTATTTACATTGAATTGTTGATTAATATGCTCTGTCCCCTTTTTTCAATAAACTTAACTGAACTGAACTGAACAACAGAAAGCTTGTGTAGCGTCCACTCAGACGTCATCAGCCTGCGCTAACTTTGTTTACAAATTATCAGAGGCACACATGTGAATATAAAAAGATTGACGTTATGTGCACCATATTAAATCAGAAACGGGTTAGCTAGCACTACTACTCTAGCGTTAGCTAACCAGCGTTATAGGTATATCGTGTAGTCTGACAGTATACAGCAAATATAGCTCGGTTTACTTGCCAAGGCGACAACTTGAAAGGAGGAAAAATCCCACATGTCCCCGGATTGATAGCTAATGCTAAAAGCAACTAACGCTAGCAACCTGGCTATGTTGTCAAGCGAACAGTAGCTGATTCGGCATGTATCACGTAGCGTAATATCTTTAGATAGCTTACCTCTATCGACGCCGTAAAGTTTAAAACTTAGTTGGGTTTAGCTTAGCAGCACTGTTGGAGGGTAAAGTGGCTGCTACTGCTACTCCATGCCCGGTGAGGTGTGAGTGACTGAGACTTGGAGCCTGTTGCATTTTTTTTTTTTTACTTTTTACTTAACTCGTTAACTCATTGAGTGCCAGCCACTTTTGGAGAACGGACGCTCCCAGTGCCAGAGTTTCAGAGCGTTTTCAGTGATTTCTCGAGGCCCACAGAATATTGTGTGATATTACTATGTAAACACCGAACACGCACAAAGAACGATGAGACTCTATTGTATCAGCTATTGTATTGATATCATTTTCCGTTCTTTAGTTATCAGCCGGAGAAGATAGGTCAAAAACAGCAAAAACAGGCGTTTCCATCTAGAAGCTGAGATATTGAGCCTTTTGTGAAATTAAGCATTTCAAGCAAATCACTGACTCTGAAACTAATATTTTCTGACCTGAAACATCTGAACAGTAATTTCCTTCAATAAACAGCACCCACACCCCCCTCAACTCCAAACTCCTCCTCCGTGGGAGTGTCTCTGTTGGCTCTGCTCGCTGTGCTGGCTGCTGCGTGTGTCAGGCGAGTCTCTGCTGCCTGCTATGGCAGGCTCTGCTGCCTCACGGATCCACGTTCAGATGGCGGCCGCTCGTCGGGGGAGTCTGGATGGGGCTCGCGTTCGTCTGCGTTTCTGGGGTTTCGGTTGTGAGCTGGGATGAAGCTGCGTCCGATTATAGGCTTTCTGCTGCGCGTTTCAAAGTGCGCTGCACCCAGTCTATTTTCGGAGCGCTCAGCCTTGTGCGCCGGCTCCCAGCGCGACACTGAAAAGCCAAACCATTCTCATGAGAATGGTTTGGCTTTGGTTTTATTTTCTGGCGGCTAATCGTGTGGAGAAGCTATGCAGCAGAGACAGAGACATTTGTGGGAGCGGATTGACTGCTGTTCGCAGCTAACGTTGGCTCCAGGCAGCCAGAGCAATCTGTGCCGCTCTGGCTCATGCATCGGTTTCTCTTTCATCACGGGGCTTTTTCGTCCCACCGTCAAAAAACGCAATTGACGAACATACTCGTCCTTGGCACTCTACGTTAGTATTTGAATTGACGAACATACTCGTCCTTGGCACTCAATGAGTTAATTCAGAAAAACAGGACTGAATTCATATTTTTTATTCAAACTTATCTCATTAATTCAGAAAAACAGGGCTGTTTTTTTCCGAATGAATGAGATAATTATCTTGTTTATTCGGAAAAACAGCAGATTTATTTTTTATTTTTATGTATCTCATTAATTCAGAAAAACAGGGCAATTTTTTTTTTCAAGTGAATGCTATTCGCCACCGTACAACAATTTTGCTGAGAACCACTGTGGATTTAAAACAAATGTAGGTACAAGAGATGCTTTCAGTGCAAAGTTGAGAGCTCTAAGACTCAACAGCTTGAGCCCATCACCATGCTCGTAATCATTATAAGCCCTTTTAATTTTGTCTGGTTTTCCACCCCATAAAAAAATTAAATAAATGTTGTTCATATTTTTTAAACAGCTCTTCTCCTGGTGAAGGTAATGCCATAAGAATATAAACAAACTGAGGAATAACTAAAGTATTTATCACCGTTATTTTTCCATATAAAGTTGAATTCGCCATTCTCCAAGCCTGTAGTTTTCTATCAGCTTTATGAAGCTTCCTCTCAAAGTTTTCCTTTGTAATATGTTCTATGTTCTTAGGGATATGTATACCTAGAACATCTACTGGACCATCTGACCATTTTAATGGCAGATTACAACACAGCTCAAAGTTTGTACTCTTCAAAGATCCAATTCTTAACACAATACATTTTTCATAATTACGTTTCAAACCAGAAATAGCTGAAAATTAATTTAACTCATCAACCACTGCAGTGAAGGAAGAAACATTTGGTTGGATTTGAAAATTGACATCATCAGCATACATTGAGATTTTTGATTCCAGATTATTTATTTTCAGACCTTCTATTTTCTTATTCATTCTTACTTTCAGAGCTAACATTTCTATTGATAAAATAAATAAATATGCAGAGAGCGGACATCCCTGCTTCAGACCTCTGTGGAGATTAAGGGCCCTATTCTCCCACAGGCCTTAGGCGCAAAAACTGGCGTTAAACGCAAAAAACCGTGTCTTGCGCCTGCCTCGGGAAGATAGCAACATGGTTTTAGCCCCCGAAATGCGCTTCCCACTGAGCAAGCATACGTCCAAAGGACGTCTTATGAACGTCTTTTTTGGACGTCCAAAAGAGGTCCATTGAGGAGCCAGACTGGAAGTTTTTATTACGTCTTTTCATGACCTCTTCTGAACGTCTAATGTTTGACGTGCACAGGATGTCTTCTGAGCGACGTCTTCTGAACGTCCAATGTTTGATGTCCAGAGGATGTCTTCTGAACGCCTTCTAAACGTCTTTGTTGGCCGTCCAAAAGACATCCACAAGATACGTGCAAAGGATGTCTTCAGAACGTCTTTGTCAGATGTCTAAAATATGTCTACAAAGGAGTCAGAATGGATGTCTTTTTATGACGCCTTGTCAACGTCTGGTGTTGACGTCCAGAATACCTCTTTATAAAAGGTTAAAAATAAGTTAAAATGTGGTTATTTTTTGGACGTCTTGTAACGTGACGTCTTTTTATATGACACCTTTTAGACCTCCACATGTATACTGCTATACAAGACAAAATATATTCAAAGTTGGCCTTACTTACAAATAACAATTTCTCAAACAATTTAATTATCACTTACATTTATTTGAATGTCATAATACAGGACAGGCAACAGCAACCAACCACAGTCCACCCATTGCAGTGTGACCTGAAAGAGCCATATGTGTAATAGTAATAACATTAATAAACCGTAATATAACAGATTTTGCTGGTCCAAATTACCTGAAACTTTGATGGGTTATTTTTATAGTAATGAGAAAAAGTAACCTTGAAGAAGTAACCTAAATAGGGCAGGTGCAGAGCTAGAGGCAGAAACTGTAAAGAAAGAAAAAAGTTAGCAGACTGCAGGGCCACCGGTGTGAATAAACACTCTAATTTGGAGCCCTGCGGTGTGCTAACTTTTTTCTTTCTTTACTATTTTTATAGTAATAACAACATTAATACCCAGCAATATAACATCTTTCGCTGGTCCAAACTACCTGAAACTTTCACAGGTTATTTTTTGGTACCCACTAAATCAATTTCTGAAATACAAAGAAAATGGACAAATTTGGAGATACAAGGTTTCCATCAGACAGCAGCGATATGGAAAATGAGGTAACAATGTGAATGGAACAATCAAGAAAATAATTTTAACAATAAACACAAATGTTGGGGGTATGCTACAGCTACGCATTTAGACATAAAAGATGGTTCCACTTATTATTATATAAAAAAAGACTAGCAACTCTGCCCAAGAACAGCCTGGCAACCACCTATGAATGACCTCCCTTTCTGGCTGGTGCATGTTGGCGGATAACCTCCTCTGTTGCATCCTTATTCCATTTCAGTACTGCAGCTGCAAGTGTTGAAAAAGACAAAAATTATAAATGTGCAATTTTAGTCTAATTCTCTTGTGTTCTGGCCTCTGGGTTGAAATAGGTATCGCTGTTATCTACTTGGAAGAAAGCAGAAGTTCAAATAATAAAAACAAACCCTAAAAACTACATAAGTGTATGTTTTCATTTTCATCTCTGTGGGCAGTGGTGGCCTAAAGGTAGGAAGCAAGCTTGTGACAAGAAGGTTGTAGGTTCAATACCAAAAGAGTGGGTAAAGTGAAAAGCAGCACTTGCCCCTCCCTCATTACCACCACTGAGGTGACCTTGAGCAAGGCCCTTACCTCTGACCGCTCCAGTGCAGCTGATCAGTGGCCAGCAGATCAGACTGTGGTTGCTGGTCAGCTTCCAGGTGTGAATGTGTGTAAGAATGTGAACAGGGTACTCCTGAAAAAGAGACTTGCTCCCCCTGTATAACATAAAAAGGTCACAATTTTCTTTCCTATGCAACGTGAAATATGGGCTTACCTTTTATGGCTCTGTAATGGTTGGTGGTCTCCAGACCCATCTTCTCTTTTTTCCCTTTCCCCTTCATATTGAAGTGGGCGATGAGGGAATTATTGAAGAGCCTGAAGAAAAAAAAATGTGATTTACACAGAGGTGGGAGTAAGTCACACATATGCAAGTCACAAGCAAGTTTCAACCTTTAAGTCTCAAGCAAGTCTAAAGTTAGTGTGAGAATCAAGCAAGCAAGTCCAAATCACTGCTCTATGTAAAGTCATTGTTCAGGCCGGGCAAGCAGATGACAAGTCAAGCCACACTGTATGAAATTCTGACCCGTTTCCACATTTAAAGCTGCTGTAAGTGACTTCCTCATTTTGCATAGTTCCGGTGGCATTTTCAGCACTGCAGTTAGCAGTCCCCCCCTACATCATTGGCTTTCGGCCTGTGAACACGCACAGAGGACCGCCACTTTGTAGAGTTCTGTCTCCTGATTGGATAAGGTGGGGAGGCTCCCAGAAAAAAATCAGTTTTGCTGTGGGGCGGCGGGACTGAGAGATCCATGCCATTGACCAAATGTGACCTGCTCTGACCAAATCAGTCGCTTGTCGCGCTGGCTGTTTGTCTAGAAAACGCGATTTAATCAGAAAATATTTATTTCTGCTGTTTTGGGGTTTCATCAGATTATAGTAAAATAAAGTCTTGGCTTTCATTCTCTGTAAAGATTATTGTGAAATTCGACCGCTAAATATACTTTTGAAGCTCTTGAAGTTGAAGTCAAAAGTGAAAGTATACTGCGCTGACAGCCTGCTGCTCTGCGTTCTCACTCTGCTCCACGTGCAGCCCTCCTCACGTTGCAAACGGGTTTGGAAGTACTTGCAAATGGTAGGCTATATTATAGACTACTCTAGGATTTAAAACGCTGTTTCTAAAGTTTGTCAGGGTTGTATTGTGGAGTTGTGTTATTGGTTTGTTATTTTAGACTAGTTTAGGCTGTTTATGTAACGTTTTACCCTCTTAAAAATCTGCCTCTTCGGGGGTTATGATAACGAACATGGCAACCCGTCTCTGCTGTCTCTCTCTCTCTCTCCCTTGGAGCCTGCAAGGGGAGAGAGAGGGAGAGAGCAGCTGCGTAATTTCTGCATCCAGTGAAAGTCTGTCTGTCTGCCTGTCAGATTGATAGACTAATACTAGTCAGTAATATGCGTGATAATGTTGCTTGACTTTTAAATTAAATTCACTGCCTGAATTGAACTGGCATTAGACTGAGCTAATTTCGGATTATTTGCCTCATATAGCCTAGGTTACTTTCAGCTGTTATTTGTAATAATTATTACAACAATTACAATTATTACTACATTAATGTACAATTATTAGCTCACATTAATGTAGCTCTAATTACAAAAAAATAATGTGGGTGGGGCGTCAGAGGATCTTCTGTCAGTTCGGTGTTACAGAACAGTTGGTATTGATAATAATAATAATAATAATAATAATAATAATAATAATAATAATAATAGTAATAATAATAATAATAATAATAATAATAATAATAATAATAATAATTGATAGGACTTATATACCGCTTTTCTATGTAGCCTACTCAAATATGCTTATACATGAATATTTCCCTGGGGTTAAAGGCTGCATTACAGTAAAGTGATGCCATTTTCTGAATTTACCAGACTGTTCTAGCTGGTCTATTAGTTGCCTTTACATAGGCTACTTTGTCATGATATCCACTGAGGTGTACTGAGATGTCATGTGTACCTGTTTAACCAACAAAAGTATTTATCTATCTGTATATTCGAATAGAAGACCAGGGGCCAAATGTAGTGTTAATTTGGGTGTAGAGCTTTTTTGGGCTTACACAGATTTCTACACATACAGTACATGCACAGTGGTCGTGGTTTATAGGGAAAGTCCCATCAAATCTGGCAAATTTATTTTCTAATCTAATATTAGAAAATACATTTGCCAGATTTGATATGATGGCTCATTTGAAATGCTGTAAATGAAATCAATGAATGAAATAGATAAACTTAATTTGAGGTCTTAAATTCAGAAAGTCCAGTTTCCAGGATTTTCTAAGTGGTTTCCAGGACCTTACCATGACCTACCCCAGATCATAACACACCACCATGCAAATGTACAGCCCACTCCAACCGGAGGTGGTTTCCAGACTTTACAAGTAGTTTCCATGACTTTCCAGGTGGTTTCCAGGACTTTCAAGGTGGTTTCCATGACCTGCTCATGACCTTCCACGGATCATGACACACTGCCATACAAATTTACAGCCAAATCCAACCTGGGGAGGTGGTTTCCAAGACTTTCCAGTGCTTTCCAGGTAGTTTCCAGGACTTTCCAGGTGGTTTAAAGGACTTTCCAGGTGGTTTCCATGACATTGCCATTACCTTCCCAGGATCATAACACAGTGCCATACAAAATGTCAGCCCAATCCCACCTGGTGTGTGGGCATGCACATGCAGACAACTTCAAGAAAAGATGTTTATGTCTCAGAATTAACGTCAAAATTTGAGGCCGTTTTTCTCAAAAACACAGTTTGGAAACAGTCGCGACATAAAGGGGTGTATCTCCCTCAATTGTTGGACTACAAAGATAATTTTGATATCCCCAGAAAGCCAACTTTCCAACAGTGTATACAACTCAAAATGTGTTTTGGGGTCAATGGGACTGATTTTGTCAGAGCAGGTCACAAATAATTTATATTAGTGATAGCTGTCAGAATCTCGAGCTGTTTTACACCTATTTCAACCAAAAATATCACAGCAGCTTTAACTCAGTTAAAATACAGTGTAGATGTATGTGTGTGTGTGTGTGTGTGTGTGTGTGTGTGTGTGTGTGTGTGTGTGTGTGTGTGTGTGTGTGTGAGTGTGTGTGTGTGTGTGTGTGTGTGTGTGTGTGTGTGTGTGTGTGTGTGTGTGTGTGTGTGTGTGTGTGTGTGTGTGTGTGTGTGTGTATGAGAGAGAGATTATTGAAAACAGTTCATGAAACATACCGGTCAAGGACTTTGTGGACACAGTCCTTTAGATCCTCCCCTCCAATTCGGGCAAGTTGCAGCACCTGTTAGAAAAGGTCCATTAAAAAACAATTTTCAGAATATTAACTCATTGAGTGCCAATGACGACAATCGTCGTCAATTCAAATACTAACGTAGAGTGCCAATGACGACGATTGTCGTCAATTGCGTTTTTTGACGGTGGGACGTGGATCAAAGCCTGATCCATCTCCTGTGAAAGTATGGTGGATGTTGAATGTGTCAAAGCTATTTTACGGACCCATTAGGTGGCGACAGTGCTCTCCAGATTAGAGAAAGGCCAGGAAAAAACACAGAAGAAGTCATGGGGAAACGGAAATCGCATCGGTATGCATCGATATGCATGAAGCATAACGTTAGCTGTGCCTGTGAACAGCAGGCAATCTGCTGCCACAATTGAGCCCCTCCGTCTCCGCTGCGATAGCCCATCCGCATGATTAGTTGTGGAGTTGTTATTATTCTCAACTGGAAGCGATGGGAGCCGGTGACAAATACACGCGGAACGCTGTAAAAAAGCTGGATGTAGCGCACTTTTCAGTGCAGAGCAAAAGCAGCAGAGAGCCACCAGAGACACTCCCACGGAGGTGGGGTTTGCAGTTGAGCGGGGTGGGGCACGCAGGGCAGCATACAACACCGACCCAGACAGACCCAGACAGCAGGACAGGATTGGCGAACACAAGCTAGAATATCTGATGCCCACCAGCAGTAAATCAAGACCAGCAAGAAGCTGCAACCAGCAGCGCACGCAGGGGCCAGCGCTGCTGGTTACAGCTAAAAAATATTATTTTGCCAAAGAAAATTCCTTTGTTTTCACTGTTTTATTGAAGGAAATTATTTTTGAGGTGTCACTACATCAGAAAATATTAGCTTCAGAGTCAGTGATGTGCTTGAAATGCTTCATTTCACAAAAGGCTGATTATCTCAGCTTCTAATTTGAAATGTCTGTTTTGGTGAAATCAACCTATCTTCTCTGGCTCATAACTAAAGAACGGAAAATTATATCAATAAACTTTTTTTTGCTGATGATAGAAGAGAGTCTCATCGTTCTTTGGGCGTGTTCGGTGTTTACATCACACAATATTCTGTGGGACTCTCTGAAAACGCTCTGAAACTCTGGCACTGGGAGCATCCGTTTTCCAAAAGTGGCTGGCACTCAATGAGTTAAAGACCCCCTAAAGTCATGCTTCAAGATGTGTATGAAATACTTTGAATAATAATTTGTGTCTGATGGTTTTTCCCCACAAAAAAGTTAAAACCCCTCCGCACCCCTCCCTGATCTCAGCAATGCCTTCCTCCACTAACAAAATCTCCCAAATCAATAGCTACTGCCTCCATCACCAACTCCTCCACCCCCACCCCCACCCCCACTATAATCTTCCCTTTGGCCGATTACACGCCCCCCTCTTCTCTGCAACATTAACCTTAACCTGCAACATGCTCTTTAAATCCCGACTCAAAACCTACCTGTTATCCCAAGCTTACAACCTCCCCTACCCTTAACCACCTCTTCCTACCTCACCACCCACATTTTCCACCTCCCTCTCTTCTGTCTGGCCACTGTCCCTCCCACACACTCCCTCCTTCCCCTCTGTTTCCATATATCCCTAATCGACGTGAGTGACTTGTATCTGTTGCCTGTTGTTATCTTGTTTTCTATGTACTCATACTGTATCTTTGGGCCATTGAAAAGCGCTTTATAAAATAAATGAATTATTATTCTTTATTATGAATTATCTTGTTAAAATCCTTAAAATGGCTTCCCCTCCATCTTCTTCATTTAAAAATCCAAAGCAACCAATCAGGGTTATCTAGATTCTAGAACATAACTAGCCAATCACAGCATACAACACAATCTTTTCAACACATTCTCACTCATTACAAAGTGACGACAAGGGTTCCTGACCGATTAAAAATGTGTTGGGGCTTCAACTGCTGAATACTGGACAGGGATTGGCTCCAGGATTCGTGATGTCACGAATCTTGCTTGTTGAAAACGGCCTTGGCTGGGTTTCCCAAAAGCTTCTTAGCGCTAAGAAGCTTCTTAGACCCTTCTTAAGGCTCCAGGGGAGGGGTCTAAAGGCTGAATTATGCTCACCCTGCCGTGAAGGGCGCGGGGGTGGAGCGAGGGCCGGGCGCGTCAAATGACGTAAATTTGTTGGCCGTGGTTATTCGGGTGCATGCTCCCTAGTCCGATACCTCACGAGTCCGACACCTCACGAGTCCGAAAAAAGAGGCATTGGACAGGGGATCATGTCTATGTTCCCCGGCTTCTATGTTCCCCGGGTTCTATATTCCCCGTTTTTCACTAACCCTAAACCTAACCTCCCCCAGACCCTAACCCAAAACCTAACCTCTCCCACCCCCACGCCTAAACCTAACCTCCCCCAGACCCTAACCCAAAACCTAACCTCTCCCACCCCCACACCTAAACCTAACCTCCCCCAGACCCTAACCCAAAACCATGAGGTGTCGTCGGACTCGTGAGGTATCGGACTAGGGAGCAGTCCCCGTTATTCGCTAGCTCCGTCGGGCGCTCGCCTTGTGCATGATTTTTTTTTCTAACAGCGCGAGCAGCGCACGGCTTCTCTCCAAACATGTCCGCTTTCAAGCCACTGAGCCCTGAACACTGAGCTGTGTTTTCGCCACATTTCTTGACCCATGTGGTAGGCTATAAACTTTGATTTGCAACTGTTCTTTTAGTAATTTCACCAAGTAAATGTGTTGTGTTGAGAGCATTATTGAGAGAGATTAAAAGCAGCACAGAGTAGGCTATCAGGGCTGAGAAGTAAAACGGCTTTCAGTAAAAACAAGTTTGGTGATTTGATTCCTTCATGTGCTGATGTGCGGTCGTTTGAGAGTGAAAGCGCACTCAGTACTGCACATAATAGCGTTTCATTGCGACTTTTCACGGGCTGTTCTCACCATTGTACAATACATGCCGATCACTTTCTGAGTATAATGGCATCTGCCCCAGCGCAAGGTCTGCACGGAGACTCGCGGGGCCCCACCCCACGGAGCTTTGCTCGAGTATAAGAGCACCTTAATAAGCTTCTTAGTACTGTGACCGGATGGATGCTAGTCATACTTTTGGATGAATCAAAGTGACAACGCCACTCTCTTTAACTCATTCATGGCCAGTTTAGGACTGCCAATATTTAGCACAGGCCAAAGATTTTCATAATTGTTGGTCATCTTTCAAGACCCACAGTAAATTATCTATTAGCACCAAAGTGATTTGCAATACCTCAAAATGAAGATGTACGTCTCTGGGTTCACCAGGAGAAAAAAAAGTGAGCTTTTAGCATGTTCTGTACTCTACTTATAGCCATTTATATACACCCTGTTTTCACCAAAAAGGTCTCTCTGAGAAGAGAAATTGCAGAAAATGGCATTTTTGTAAATCACACAATCTCAGGCAGAACTCGCTCTCAATTCTTTTATTTTGAACTGTATTGACATCAGACATGTAAATATTATTCGTTATGACACAAATGACAAAAAAATAATAATATATATATATATATATATATATATATATATATATATATATATATATACATGAAGTGCTTTTTTTACATTCAACAATACAGTTTACTCAGTGTGAGTGAGTGTGCAAACAGACAGACAGACAGACAGACAGACAGACAGACAGACAGACACACACACACACACACACACACACACACACACACACACACACACACACACAGAGAGAGAGAGTTCTGTCCACAGCTGCTGCTGGATCGCACCTCCTTCGCAGGGAACACTATTGATCGCCCCGCAAATTAGCATAGGAGGGGAACACCAAACTGGTCTGAGATCAGCGTCTAGCCTCCTCTGCCTCTGCATCGTTTTCCTCCTCTCGTTCGGGCTGGGACGAATGCTGCGACACAGGAACGGGTCCGGCTTGGCTTTGGGACCAGGCGCTGGAACCGGATCGATCATGTTCGTCACGGGTTTGACTACCGCGAACAACTCAATCCAGGTTCGCCCTGCAGCAAGGCACCAGCGCAGCGCGCCGAGGGGCGTTTCAATGGCGTTTCTCCTCTATGCAACAGGCAGCGTTTCTCCGTTTTCTCCTCCTCTTCCATTTCAAAACAACAGCTGCGGTATGTGTTTGATAACGTGTTGTCGGCTTGACTTTGAGGCTAGGGACCTGATAACATTTCACAGGCTGGGGAAGTCTTTGAACTACGCGCTGCACTAATAAAAACAAAAACACGTCAAACACGTAATTGGCGGGGAGGGCTATTTCTGATAACACGTCAAAGACGTCTTTGGCGGTGAATGAGTTAAGGGGAGAGACCCTGAACCAACTATACAATTACTCAGTTACTGTTGTGTCCAAATATCCCCACTCAGGTTGACAAGACAGACAGAGGTTTTTGTGCATACAATCATTTGACACTTTATTTAAATAGCAGCAGAAAGAGTCTACAGATAGCACTATGTATGTACCAACACGCTCATTGACCGGGGGGGGGGGGGGGGGGGGGCAATAGCACTTCACAAAATAATCACACAGCACTTTGATAACATTGAACACTGTTAAAACACTGCACACTAATAAAATTGAACACTCCGTTAAAACACTGCACACTAAAAGTGGGGGAAGGGACAAGCACGGTCGTCAATGTGAAGGTACAAATAAGTGAGGACTCTTTATAAACTGAACACAAGGGAGGCACTTGGGCTACTAAAATAAACTAAATGGAGGAAAAGAACAGTGGCTGCCCTGCTGACCACGGTCCTGTGTGTCACCAGTTCAGCCTCCTAGGCCCGAGGCACCTACAGTATGTACCCAACAGGTAGGAGCGTGGGCTGACCAGGGTCTGGGTCTGGTCTGGCACTCTCAGACTCTGCTAATGCACATATGGCAGTGTGTGGTTTCTGGTTCCCACACAACTCCTGCTGCACAGCACCACCAGAGATTCTCTGTAGTTAGTTGCACACACGGCGCTGACCACCCGGAAACAAGGACACACGACGGACGAGAACAAACGTGACTGTCTCTGATCTCACGGGATCTGCTCCTTACCATATATAGGCTGCTTTTGCCTGCTCTGGGCTCCCAGGTCCTAGAGTCCCACCCCTCACAGTACTAAGAAACTTTTGGGAAACCCGGCCCTTTTCAGTGAGCTCTGATAAACGTTCCACTTTCAGCAGACGATTGTGGAAACAGCCTTCTAGTGTCAAACTTGGCACAGGCATCATTCTGCACAGTGAAGCTCAGACATCTAACAAGAAGAAAAACAGATTTTTGACTTTAGGGGGTCTTTAAAAATGTACTTCTTCAATGCTATACTCATAAAACATTATATAGTAGGCCTATATACGCTCGTTCCCCATGAGTGCACTGGAGCAATGCATTTATCCATTAACCAAAAACATTTGGAACAAGTGCACTACTGTTATTACTTTCAGACTCTTGTTAATCCTACCAGGTTATTAAAAGTGTTGCTGTCCTCAAGGTGTAGCTCCTCTCTCTGGAAGTCCTCCATGGTGTCCCACCTCTCTACATGGTTGGCTGAAAGGGCAGACACACTTAGGCCAAGGTTTTTGATGTCCGTGTGCATGTCAAACAATTTTTCCAAGACTCTTTTCTGAAATTCTGAAATAAAAAAGAACACAAATGTTGATAGTGATGACTTTTTGTAATAGTCATTGAGGATGTTCGACTGAGTGTAAGTTCTGTATTTTACCAAGACCAAAACTGGCCTAACTTAGTAGCACAACGTTAACTCATTGAGTGCCAGCCACTTTTGGCTGGCACTCGAATATCTGTGCGAGTTTCAGAGCGTTTTCAGTGATTTCTCGAGGCCCACAGAATATTGTGTGATATTACTATGTAAACACCGAACACGCACAAAGAACGAGGAGACTCTCTTCTATCATCAGCAAAAAAAAGTTTATTGATATCATTTTCCGTTCTTTAGTTATCAGCCGGAGAAATAGGTGGATTTCAGCAAAAACACACGTTTCAATTTAGAAGCTGAGATATTCAGCCTTTTGTTAAATGAAGCATTTCAAGCACATCACTGACTCTGGAGCTAATATTTTCTGATGTAATGACACCTCAAAAATAATTTCCTTCAATAAAACAGTGAAAACAAAGGAATTTTGTTTGGCCTAATAATATTTTTTAGCTGCAACCAGCAGCGCTGGCCCCTGCGTGCGCAGACCCTACACCTTCTTGCTGGTCTTGATTTACTGCTGGTGGGCATCAGATATTCTAGCTTGTTTGCCTGTCTCTGTGCATCAAGCCTGCTGTCTGGGTCTGTGTTTACTGTCAATGGTTGTATGCTGCCCTGCGTGCCCCACCCCCCTCCTCCTCCTCCGTGGGATTGTCTCTGGGGCTCTGCTGCGTTTGCTCTGCACTGAAAAGTGTGCTGCACCCCGCTTTTTCACAGCGTGTCGCCGGCTCCCAGCTGAGAATAATGTAACTTTTCAGAAAGACGCTGGTGTCGGCAACTAAATCATATGGAGGGGCTATCGCAGCGGACACGGAGGGGCTCAATTGTGGCAGCAGATTGACTGCTGTTCACAGGCACAGCTAACGTTATGCTTCATGCATATCGATGCATACCGATGCCGTTTCCGTTTCCATAACGACTTCTTCTCTGTTTTTTACTCAACTTTCTCTAATCTGGAGAGCACTGTCGCCACCTAATGGGTCGGTAAAATAGGTTATACACATTCAACATGCCCCAAAATTTTACAGGAGATGGATCTGGCTTTGATCCACGTCCCACCGTCAAAAAACGCAATTGACGACTTTAGTCGTCATTGGCACTCAACGTTACTATCCGAATTGACGACTAAAGTCGTCATTGGCACTCAATGAGTTAATTGCTAGTGTTAGCGCAGCTGGCCTGCCGACAGCAATATCTGGAATAAATACAAATATATTTTCTTAAGCGGTGCAGAATACTGCATTCGCTTCTAGGATTGACACGTCTTTTAGGGGTCACCTGACCTAACAAAAACTCTAGGGCACAAGGCACACCTGTATTCATATCATGAAAAATAATCTGGAAATGTTTTTTATTTACTTCACAAATGTATGTACTTAACTAGTGACATCATTTTAGATGTTTCATAATAAGTCTATAGCTGGTTGAGTCCCCTTTTAGTTAGGCAGGTTGTCACAAAATCCCACGGCACACCTGGCCTTGCCTTACAGCACAGCATTTGGGAACCACTGCCCAAGGGGTACGCATACCCCAGTTTGACCTGCATTCATTAACAACTACTACATCCCCATATACAGTGAAAGGAAAAAAATGGCAGTATCCTTTTAATTATCTAAATTCAGCAATTGAAACAATTAATGGTTTGACAGCTCAATTTGAAACACTTTAGCACTTACTTGCTTCGGGCATTGGGAATACGGCTGGTGCCATCTGAGACCCTGCATCTGTAGTACATGTAAAACAAGTGTTCAGGAAATTACCAAGTGACATTTTTGAGAGAGAACAGATTTGGGCCCCAAGACACATACAGTTGTCAGAAGTTTGCATACACTTAGGTTGAGGTCATAAAAACTATTTTAATCAGTCCAAAGATTCCACGTTCAAAAAATGTGTTTGGTCAGCCGGTTAGAACATCTAATTTCTGCATGACGAACTGGTGAGGGAATTGTGCGCATACTCCAGCCATGGCAGCTGTTTGCTCCAGTTGGATGGGTGGCGAGCGGTGATACACCTCAGGGCCGCTCCAAGGTCTTGATTGGCCCGCTCTGTCTGCCCGTTGGACTGGGGATGGTATCCAGAGGAGAGGCTGACTGTGGCCCCTATAGCCGCACAGAAGGCCTTCCAGACCCTGGAAGTGAACTGTGGCCCTCTGTTCGACACAATGTCCCGGGGAAGTCCATGGGGCTTAAACATATTTATTACGAGGAGTTCAGCAGTCTCTGCGGCAGAGGGAAATTTAGGGAGAGGGACAAAGTGTACTGTCTTGGAGAATCGATCAACAATGGTCAAAATGATTGTGTTACCTTCTGAGGAAGTCAACTGCAATGTGCGACCAAGGGCAGTGAGGCACAGGCAGGGGCTGCAGCAACCCAGCTGGAGGCTGGTGGGAGGCTTTGCTGCGGGCACAGACAGAGCAGGCAGACACGAAGGCCTTAGTATCTGCTGCCATGGAGGGCCACCAGAACCGTCACCTGAGGAAGTCGAGGGTGCGCTGGATACCCGGATGACAGGACAGCTTGGAAGAGTGGCCCCACTGCAACACTGGAGACCTAACTGAATCCGGGACAAAAAGACAGTTAGCTGGACCGTTACCTGGATCTGGCTGTGTGCGGTGAGCCTGTCGGACAAGCGTCTCAATTTGCCAGGTAGCTGCCCCGATGACACAGGAAGGAGGTAGGATGGGCACAGGCAGGGAACTGGTTCTCTCTGGGTCAGCTTGGCGGGAGAGGGCATCGGGTTTCCCATTACGAGAACCTGGGCGGTAAGTGATTGTGAAATTGAATCTTCCCAGGAATAATGCCCACCAGGCCTGGCGGGAGTTTAGGCGTTTTGCAGAACGCAGGTATGAGAGATTCTTGTGGTCGGTCCAGACAATAAAGGGATGCTCTGCCCCCTCCAACCAGTGCCTCCACTCATCCAAAGCCAACACTACTGCCAGTAGCCAGGGGCGGACTGGGATCATAATTCAGGCCGGGCATTAGATACCAAGCAGGCCAGGCCGATACAGGCCGCCGCGCGAAAAATTTGGGCCGTTTGAAGCCCAATTTGGGCCGTTTGAAGCCAGATTTGGGCCGTTTGAAGCCCAATTTGGGTCGTTTAAAGCCAGATTTGGGCCGTTTGAAGCCCGATTTGGGCCGTTTGAAGCCCAATTTGGGCCAAGTCCAATTTTACAATGAGATGCACCCACTTTAACCCTGAATAAAGTAATAAAACCACTAGTAAACCAGTAGGCGGCACCTGGCCTGCTGTTCAGTGAGTGGCCTGGCCTGGCCTGAATTTTTTTTTTTTTTTTTTTTTTGCAGGCCAGGCCAGGCCAGGCCACCGGGCATTTGCCCGACGTGCCCGATTATGCAGTCTGCCCCTGCCAGTAGCTCACGGTTTCCACATCATAGTTCCGTTGGGCTGGAATAAGTGTGAAGGAAAGATAAGCACATGGGTGTACCTTAACTCATTCACCGCCAAAGACGTCTTTAACGTGTTATCAGGAATAGCCATCCACGCCAAAGACGTGTTTGACGTGTTTTTGTTTTTATTAATGCAGCGCGTAGTTCAAACACTTCCCCAGCCTGTGACACAGACACAGGTCCCTGCCTCAAAGGGTAGCCGACAACACGCGATCAAACACATACCGCAGCTGTTTTTTTTAAATGGGGGAGGAGGCAAGAAGACAAAAGCCGTGAGAAACGCTGCCTCTTTGCAGAGTAGGAGAGAGACGCCATTGTGTACGGTTGTGACAGTGTGCTGAGTTGAAGTTGAAGAGATTACAGTAGCTAGTAGCCTATAGTCGTCAGTTTAGTTAGCGTTAGTTAGTTGTAGTATAGTCTGTAGTATAGTTTAGTTAGTTAGTTGTAGTAGTCATAGTCGTCAGTCATGGTGAAGGCAAAAGGAAAGACCAAACACCGCATCGCCTCTCGGCGCGGCGGTGCCCGAGCTGTTCGCCTTGCTGCTGGGCAGCGGACACTGGATGAGACGATGTCCTCGGTAGTCAAACCCGTGACCACCATCGATCCGGTTCCAGCGCCTAGCTGGTCCCAAACCCAAGCCTCCTGTGTCCCAGCTCGAACGAGACGAGACTGAGTCAGAACTTAGTGACGAGGAGGAGATCGGGGGCAACACAATAGACATGATTCCCCAGGAGGAGCCATTTTCCAGGGCGCATTTGCGAGACGAGACGGAGTCAGAACTTAGTGACGAGGAGGAGATCGAGGGCAACACAACAACAGACATGATTCCCCAGGAGGAGCCATTTTCCAGGGCGCATTTGCGCCATGCAAAGACGCGCCGGGATTACATGGAAAGTGACTTTGACTCTCAGCCATCAAGCTCCCATTCCTCTGAAGAGGAGATGGTCACACCGTCGCCAGTTGTCCATGTCGAGGGCGAGGAAGACTGGACCCCAATGCGACAGGACCCCGATGATCGTGGTAAGGAGTAATTTTGTTGTTGATATATGCATATCGTACAGACAGTACCAGTACCAGCTTCACGCACAAAGTCCCAGTGATGATGTCATCAGTGTGTGTGTGTGTGTGTGTGTGTGTGTGTGTGTGTGTGACTACTGACTACTGACTACACTGTCTCTGCATTCTATGATCGTATAGTTTACTGAGACTAGTACACTACACTGTCTCTGTACTAAATGTGATTATATAGTTTACTGAGACACTACACTGTCTCTCTGTACTAAATGTGATTATATAGTTTACTGAGACACTACACTGTCTCTCTGTACTAAATGTGATTATATAGTTTACTGAGACACTAGTACACTACACTGTCTCTCTGTACTAAATGTGATTATATAGTTTACTGAGGCACTAGTACAATACACTGTCTCTCTGTACTAAATGTGATTATATAGTTTACTGAGGATATATTGCTTTTATTTCAGATGAGGACGAGCCGATTGTTGCAGAACCCAGTGAGCCCACATCTAGTAAACAACCGAGATCAAAAGGTAAGATCTTGTTTCCCTCTTTTGTGTCTTTGTCCAAAATGGCTGATCTACAAGCTCACAATTATACATGTTGTGTGTGTGTTGTAAATTGTATTGTAATGTATGTATTTCTTTATTTACAGGCCGTGGTGCAGATGGAGAGCCAATGGAGGGACAGCAACCCAAGAAGGGGAAAAAGAAAGACACCAAAGGTATGTTCATTTTCCCTCTTTGCCCAATATAGCTGATCTACAAGCTTGTGTGTGTGTGAGTGTGCTATAGTAATGTATTTGTATTTCTATATTTTTATAACACCTATCCTGTATCCAGAGCAGCAATGGTACTGCATGGATGAAGTGCCGTGGGAGCCAGAGAACATCCCGTTCACTGCTGTTCCTGGCCTGCTCAACAGTGCTGCTGCGCTGGAGTCGGACAAGCCAGTGGACTTCCTGGAACTCATCCTTACTGAAGAGCTGCTGCAGTATGTTGTGGACCAGACCAACCTGTATGCACAGCAGACAATTGAGGCTGGCGCATCGAGTGTAAGGCTCGATGCATGGAATCCTGTTGACATCGCTGAACTGAAGGCCTTCCTAGGGCTCCTCTTCCTGACTGGGCTCATTGGAAAGCCTGACCTGGAGAGTTACTGGTCCACGAACGAGGTGCTGGAGACCCCCTATTTTGGAAAGACAATGTCCCGAAACAGGTTCCAGATCATACTGCGTTTCCTGCATTTTACTGACAACACAGCAGTGAGAAACAATGATGACAGGTTGTGTAAAGTCCGCCCAGTCTTAGACATGTTAGTGAACAAGTTCCAGGAACTCTACCAGCCAGGCCAGAACATCTCAATAGATGAAGGAACTTTACTGTGGAGAGGCAGATTGAGCTTCAAAGTTTTTAACCCACAGAAACCTGTGCGTTACGGGATCAAAAGTTGTGTATTATGTGAGTCCCAGACAGGATTTTGTTATAATTTGATGCCTTATTGTGGAGACGGTAAATCTCTTGTAGATACAGTGTGTGGTCTCCTGTTGGGGCTGGAACAGCAGGGCTACAAACTGTACATGGATAACTTTTATAATTCTGTAAACATGTGTGATATCCTGCTAGATCTGGGGACACATGTATGTGGCACACTGCGAAAGCATAGAGGAGAACCACCAGCTATCCACCATGCGGAAAAGGCCACCCTGCAACCAGGGGGCAGAATTGCCTTCCACACTGACCGGGTTCTGTGCTTGGCATGGCGGGACACAAATGTTGTGAGAATGGTATCCACATTTCACCAGAACGAGATGAGACAGGTCTTGACGTGGAAGAAAGGTGTGAGGGGGAAGGTGGTGAAGGAGAAGCCTGTCTCTGTGGTAGAGTACAACCAGTCTATGAACGGTGTTGATAGGCTGGATCAAATGATTTCGTACTACCCGTTCATCAGGAAGTCCTATAAATGGACAACTAAATTTGTTCTGTACATGTTCCAAATCTGCCTCCACAACGCTTTTGTCCTGTACAGAGCTAAAAACCCACAGGGCACAGTAAAGACCATGTATGCGTTCCAGGAGAGTCTGATACAGGCGTGGACCACTGCCACAAAGCTCCATAGAGTTCCCTACGCTGACCGTCCGAGTAGGCTGTCTGCCAACCTGGCAAAGCATTTCCCTGTCAGGAATGACCCCACCCCCAAAAATGACAACCCAGCTAAGAAATGCAAGGTGTGTCTGGGCAACAAAAAGAGAAAGGAGACACGTTTCCAGTGCAACTTCTGCCGCATCCCCTTGTGCAGGGTCCCCTGCTTTGAGGTCTACCATGACACTCTGAACTATAAAGAGTAAATTCCCCTCAGTGGTAGAACGAACTCCCCACTGAGGTCAGGACGGCCGAATCCCTGCCCATCTTTTTTTTCAACTTTTTATTAGTTTTCAGTGAGTCCACCTTTTGGAAAAAAAACTCGCCTTTTCAAGCTCCACTTGAGTCCCTCCTGAACTAACCCTTTTGATGTAGCATCTTCCCCCCCCCCCTCTCCACCCCAAACCCCCTCCCCCCATCTAGCATCTCCCCCCCCCCTTCTTCACCCCAAACCGCCGCCCCCCCCCCCCATAACATTGATGTTACTCTACTGCTTGCTGCAAGGGTCTATCTGTGTAGATGATGTTCCACAGTTGATTCCACTAATGTTGACAGAATGTGACATTGTAAGTCGCTTTGGATAACAGTGTCTGCTAAATGACGAAATGTAATCTAAAGAGACACACATGGGCCCCGCGCACACACATTCACACTCACTCACACTGAGTAAACTGCATTGTTGAATGTAAAAAAAGCACTTCATGTGTATATATATATATATATATATTTTTGTCATTTGTATCATAACGAATAGTATTTACATGTCTGATGTCAATACAGTTCAAAATAAAAGAATTGAGAGCGAGATCTGCCTGAGATTGTCTTCTTTACAAAAATACCTTTTTCTCCTATTTGCCTTCTCAAAGAGACCTTTTTGGTGAAAACAGGGTGTATATAAATGGCTATAAGTAGAGTACAGAACATGCTAAAAGCTCACTTTTTTTTTCCTGGTGAACCCAGAGACGTACATCTTCATTTTGAGGTATTGCAAATCACTCTGGTGCTAATAGATAATTTACTGTGGGTCTTGAAAGATGACCAACAATTATGAAAATCTTTGGCCTGTGCTAAATATTGGCAGTCCTAAACTGGCCATGAATGAGTTAATGTCTCTGGGGGATCGCTGTGAGAGTATGGCTCCCACCCCCGTCTCCGATGCATCCACTTCCACTATGAACTGTAGAGAGGGGTCTGGGTGAAGTAACACAGGAGCGGTGGTGAAGAGTTGTTTGCAAAGGCTGCCTCAGCCTCAAGTGTCCAGGAGAAAACAACAGCAGAGGATGTGAGGTGATTGAGAGGAGCCGCTACTGTGCTGTAGTTGCGGATGAAGCGTCTGTAGAAGTTGGCAAACCCAAGAAAGCGTTGGACTTACAAAACTAAAATAAAAAACAAGCATGAGGAGGCATCATGTTTGAGACTGGGATGTCTACATGACTGACTCAAAAGACCTTTTCCACAGCAGCCATTTTAACATGTCATAGCGGGGTCTCTGTAAAGGTTACTGCACTGCCACTGGCCAGCAATGGTGTTCAAGGCTCTGTCTCCCCTGGAGAGGCAGCAGAGCGCCCTCTGCTGCTTAGAAAGTTAAAAAGCTTACAGCACCTGGTATTCCCAGTTGTAATTGGCTGCAGCTTATTTCCGAATTGTGCGATTGCGGCCGGAATGCTGGCTGCAGTGTTTGATGCAGGAAAATAAATTTCGGAGTGGGGTGGTTTCGAAATGGAGGGGATGTCCCCATTCGGAATAGCGGTGCCTTTCAAAAAAAGATGGGAAACCCCTCGATTACGAAGAATGGAGGTCGATCTTCGGAGTGGGGGCGTTTCGAAAAGGCAGGGTGTAACCGCGATGGTCCACGTCCAGTAATGGCTTAAAGATTCCCGTCTCCTCCTAAATACAAAAAAAAAACGGTTTGTATGATGTTCGCAAAAAGAAATAACAAAACTGTCACTCACTCAGGTGTGTTCCTGAACAGGGAGGGACTCGCACTAGTTAAAGAGTTCAAATATGTCGGAGTCACCCTGGACTCAACCCTCACCTTTCAGAAACACATTAAGAAAGTGACCAACTCAGTTAAATACAATCTGGCGAACTTCAGAGAAATCATAAATCTCCTGACTTGTTGCCTTGATGTTCTTACACTCTATGATCTTTTCCCACATCGACTACTGCCTAACGTGCTGGTCTTTGGCTTGTAAAGCAGCTCTTAAGCCGATTGAATCTCTTTTTAAGAAAGCCCTAAAGATCTTCGACAAAAAACCCATCTCTGCTCATATCTGTAGCATTTTAAGGAAGCATAATTTCTTTGATTTTGACAATTTTAAAACCTTCAGACAGGCCTGCTTTGTTTTTAAGTGTCTCCATGGACTTGCCCCACCCCCTCTGGGAGAGTTTTTTAAGC
Source organism: Poromitra crassiceps (assembly GCF_964638095.1). Classification (NCBI taxonomy): domain Eukaryota; kingdom Metazoa; phylum Chordata; class Actinopteri; order Beryciformes; family Melamphaidae; genus Poromitra; species Poromitra crassiceps. The sequence continues at coordinate 271,578 of NW_028152145.1, forward strand.
GGAGGTCCGTGGAGGGCATGACCACCAGGGCATGTCAAAGAGGATGTTCAAACAAATTGGCATAAGCCAACAGCGAGCACACTCACCAGTGTTTCTAAAGTTTCGGTGCACGGCACAGGAGAATACTTGGTAGGAGAAGGAGAGCCAGCACACAAAAATGTCCTTTCGTCAGGTTTATTCCAGCTTTTCACCAGGTACAACACACGGACATTTCAGCCTAACGGCCTTCTTCAGCGTGTTGCTGTGTCAGGCGGAGATGACGTTTAAATACACTGAGAACGGAAGTACTTTCAATAAACGAAATATCAAAATTCAGTTACAATATATAAAGAATTCAAGAACCAAGCAATACACAACACAAAAGTTAAATTGTCAAAAAAATGTCTACATACAACAATGTATGCATATAAATAACAATAGACTGGTCAGTCCCACTGTGTGGGAGAGCAGAACCAGGCCTAGGTAAAGGCCCTGCTGTATTCAAAGTGACAGGTAGGCGGAGTAAGTCAGGTCTGGACTACAGATAGATACAAAACAAAATACAGAATACAATAGAAATGTTTTAAAACAAGAATTATGCTTAAATAATTGCACGTTTCCACTATAATGGCCTAGAAAGAGGTCCCGCTGTATTGTGATAACAGACAGGAGAGATTAAGCTAGGGCTGGAATGCATATTACTAAGTACATTAAAAATAGACAATATAAATATGTTACAAAATTGCACATTCAAAGAAAGCAGCTCAATAACAGTTCCTCATTTAGTCCTTTCGGATGCTCTGTCTGAAGAGTGTGAATCCAAAAGGCCTCTCTCTGTAGCAAGGCCCTATCTCTATCCCCACCCCTTTTCAATGGACTGACAATTTCTATGCCCTGGAACCTCAGGGTGCAAACCTCATGTCCCATAGCATTGAAATGTCTCGCTACAGAAGATTTTTCATCCTTATTGTGAATTTTACTCTTGTGCTCGGATATGCGGGTTTTGAGTTCTCTACGAGTTTTCCCCACATAAACATTTGAACAAGGACATTTTAACAAGTACACAACTAATTTAGATCTACAAGAAATTCTACTTTTAATGTACTTCTTGCCAGAGTGTGGGTGAGTGAAGGATTCACCTCTGATCATCGCATTACACTGCAAACAGCTCGAACAAGGAAAATTACCATTAGGTAAATTGGATAAAAAATGTGTAGGGCGTGTATAACAATCAGCCCTGACTAACATGTCTCTCAGGTTTCGAGCCCGCTTCTGAGCAAAAGTAGGGGAACTTGTGAACGCGTGTCCTACCAAGGGGTCACTGCACAAAATGTGCCAGTGGCTGAGAACAGCGTTTTTTATTTCATGCGACACCGGAGAAAAAGTTGTGGCACATACAATTTTAGTGTCGTGGCCCGAGGGAGATTTGGGAGTGAGCAGGTCATGTCTGTTTAAATCCCTGACCTTCTGAAGGCTCACATCCAGGTCATGGCTGTTGTAGCCCTTTGCCCGGAAACGGTCACATAAATCTGAAGCTTGTTGCTCAAAAATGTGTCACTACTACAGATTCTTTTAACTCGAAGGAGCTGGCTGTAGGGTAAACCCCTTTTGAGACTGGGGGAGTGAAAACTAGAAAAATGTAAAAAGCTATTTCTATCCGTCTGTTTTCTAAACAGATTGGTGGTCAGTGGTACAGTGTTGTGGACCAAAACATCCAAAAAAGAAACTGATTCATAACTGTATTCTAAAGAAAACTTAATCGATGGCAGTCTCGAGTTAATGTAATTCCTGAATCCCTCGAGTTCACTGAGAGAGCCCGTAAAAATGAAGAAGATGTCATCTATAAATCTAAACCAACAAAGTAATAATTCTGAAAAGGGGTTATTACGATATACAAAGTCTTCTTCAAATTTACCCATGAACAGGTTGGCATAGTTTGGAGAACAAGGATGAAATAAGGATGAAAAATCTTCTGTAGCGAGACATTTCAATGCTATGGGACATGAGGTTTGCACCCTGAGGTTCCAGGGCATAGAAATTGTCAGTCCATTGAAAAGGGGTGGGGATAGAGATAGGGCCTTGCTACAGAGAGGCCTTTTGGATTCACACTCTTCAGACAGAGCATCCGAAAGGACTAAATGAGGAACTGTTATTGAGCTGCTTTCTTTGAATGTGCAATTTTGTAACATATTTATATTGTCTATTTTTAATGTACTTAGTTCCAGCCCTAGCTTAATCTCTCCTGTCTGTTATCACAATACAGCGGGACCTCTTTCTAGGCCATTATAGTGGAAACGTGCAATTATTTAAGCATAATTCTTGTTTTAAAACATTTCTATTGTATTCTGTATTTTGTTTTGTATCTATCTGTAGTCCAGACCTGACTTACTCCGCCTACCTGTCACTTTGAATACAGCAGGGCCTTTACCTAGGCCTGGTTCTGCTCTCCCACACAGTGGGACTGACCAGTCTATTGTTATTTATATGCATACATTGTTGTATGTAGACATTTTTTTGACAATGGAACTTTTGTGTTGTGTATTGCTTGGTTCTTGAATTCTTTATATATTGTAACTGAATTTTGATATTTCGTTTATTGAAAGTACTTCCGTTCTCAGTGTATTTAAACGTCATCTCCGCCTGACACAGCAACACGCTGAAGAAGGCCGTTAGGCTGAAACATCCGTGTGTTGTACCTGGTGAAAAGCTGGAATAAACCTGACGAAAGGACATTTTTGTGTGCTGGCTCTCCTTCTCCTACCAAGTATTCTCCTGTGCCGTGCACCGAAACTTTAGAAACACCGGTGAGTGTGCTCGCTGTTGGCTTATGCCAATTTGTTTGAACATCCTCTTTGACATGCCCTGGTGGTCATGCCCTCCACGGACCTCCGCTTAAAAAACTCTCCCAGAGGGGGTGGGGCAAGTCCATGGAGACACTTAAAAACAAAGCAGGCCTGTCTGAAGGTTTTAAAATTGTCAAAATCAAAGAAATTATGCTTCCTTAAAATGCTACAGATATGAGCAGAGATGGGTTTTTTGTCGAAGATCTTTAGGGCTTTCTTAAAAAGAGATTCAATCGGCTTAAGAGCTGTTTTACAAGCCAAAGGCCAGCACGTTAGGCAGTAGTCGATGTGGGAAAAGATCATAGAAGAACATCAAGAAGAACATCAAGGCAACAAGTCAGGAGATTTCTGATTTGTCTGAAGTTCGCCAGATTGTATTTAACTGAGTTGGTCACTTTCTTAATGTGTTTCTGAAAGGTGAGGGTTGAGTCCAGGGTGAAAAGCTGGAATAAACCTGACGAAAGGACATTTTTGTGTGCTGGCTCTCCTTCTCCTACCATGTCAAAGAGGAGACTGTGAGTTGGGCCATTTGGGAAAAACGTTTTGTCCATCCTGGGCGGTGAGGTCTCCCGGCCGCAGTAAGGGAATACCCCACATTCCCCACCTTCAAAGCTAAGCTTAAGGAATGGCTCAAAATTTACCAACACTGCACCCATAACCAATAACCAATAGCCCTCTCATAATTTCCCTGATTTTGCACTTTATTGTACTGTATCAGCACTTTATTGTACTGATCTTGTCTCCCGTGCACTTTAACTGTATTGTTTTTATCTTGTTTGTGTGTATTGTTTTTAACCTGTGTATGTATTGTTATCTCTTGTGCATTTTTATTTTATTATATTGCTTTTATTCTCGTATTGCTTTTTATTCCCGTATTTTATTCCTGGAGTTACCTTGTAGTTTTTAATTCTTTATGTCCCGAGGACTGCGGATGAAAACTAGCTTTCGCTAATAATCCCGGCACATTTACTGTTGACATGTATGGATGATTCTATACGTGTAAACTCTTTTATTAATGTGCACTGTACGTGCACGTGTACTGTATGTCCAACTAAACAATAAAGTAAAGTAATCGCAAAAGGAATGTTTTGGACAAAATTCTAAATGGCGGGAAATCTATTCAGACGGAAATGGCCGTGGCCTCTATCATTAGATGCGGAACGACCCAAGGAATCCAGGGAATCCAGGATTTTGAATGTGGACCCTACGTTTCCAAAGTTATGGACCAAAACCTAAAGAGGGCTGTTATAGCGCCACCCTCAGGTCAATTGGTGGAATTGTTTTGTGGATAGTAAAAGGCCCCTCTGTGCAACGCGCTACCAAGTTTGGTAGAGTTAGGGCGTATTGTTTCTGAGATACAGCTAATTAAATGAAAGATTGTATCACACTTTCTTTTCTTTCTGGGTTTGATCTTTCCGATTTTCACTTAAGGAACCCGAAACAGTCTGGGCATAAATAAATTGTTATTTTATTTTGAAGGGTGGGAGGAAGTGCTGATTGATTGTAATTCTGTCCAGCCTTACTTCTTGTATTGATACTTGATACTTGACTTGACGCACGCACGCTATAATAGACTTCAGACAGCAGGCACTACTCTGGATTACAGGTGGTATTTACTCATGGTGTCACTCTAAGTTGCATTATGTTCTGAGCAGGAGCCCCAGCTTATCTCTGTGAAAAAGCACATGCAGAAATGTACTGGGAGGAGGAATCAGCTTGGATTTAGCCAGCTAAATCCAGTATAGACAGCGCTGCAGCATTGCATGTTGGGTAGAAGAGTGTTTGTGAGACATTCAAGTCCAGTGGGAAAGAAACTGTCTCTGTAATCTTGCATTAAATTAGCTTTATCACAGAAACCATAACAGCTAGAGCTGCCAAATTTAGTAGGGAGGTTCACAGAGGGGCTTGTACTATAAGAGAAAAAAAATACACCAACCAAACTGATGGTGGCGCTACAACTGCCCTCTTTATGTCTTTGTCTATATCTTTGTAACCGTAGCTTCTACTATCAAAACTATTTTTTTCCTTGGTTTCCTTGGAAGCGATGACCCCTAGGCGTTGGCACCAGCAGGCCGCCCCTCAGGTCCCGTCCCTCCTTGTCGGGGTGTTACACTATTTTACAATGGCTGGTGCTTAGGACTCCGCCCACAGAGTGGTCGATTTGTAGCTTTCTATTTCCTTGCAAGGTTCTTACCATGAACAAAAACTAATGGAATAATGAAAGCTAGGTGTGTAAAGAGATGTCTGTTAACTGAAATAAAAATGAAAAGCAGGCTTTGCAAAAAGCCACAGCGAACTGAATCTGCATTGTGTGTTTCCACAGAGAAGACTGGCATGCGGTCATGTATCGTTCCAATTTTAGTATAGCCTACTAAATTGGAACGATACAGAGAACACTGGCATGCGGTCACCAAAATAAACTAAAATGACAAGAGGACATGTATTTTGTTTCCGTCTTTATCCCAAGCCTAATCTTAAGGGTGGATAATGACACAAACGCAATCAAAAAAGTAAGACTAAGCTGAAGTAGCCAACTCGGTTAAAAACTACTCCGAAATTGAAAGCAAAGTCAGAACCAAAACACAAAGACCAATGAGTAATGCAACCAACTATGTTTCTTTGCACAAACCGTACAGGGCTCAGTCAAACGGCTAAGCCTGCCAAAAATATATCCAACTCTTTGGTGTTACTCTCCACGGAAGTCTTTAGTAAAAGGCGAAAGACTTGTACGTTATGAAGAGAAACCAGAGTAAATTCAGCCATTCTCCACAAAAGCAACCAAAGACCCTATTTGGTCTGGGCCACCAGCTTCATGGTGCTGCTCATTTAGCATAGCAAAGTACAGGCCACGCCTTCTCGGCAGCTTAATCTGCATGGACTCTGTGACGATTCATTGTGCACACCCTGAGCCAGAGTGGTTTCTCTGTGAATGCCTCCCTCATCCCTGACATGCCCAACTCATACTTACCTGGCAGGGGAGACACCATGATCATGAAGGTGGTTCACCCAGGGTGAGGCTCAGCCATTGCACTTCCGGTTGTGCTGACCCCTGCGAATTCCCCAAATGTGGGAATCTCGACTGCATAATTTCTGGTAGTTGGGGACTGCGTTCGCGCTCTCCCCTGATCTTTTGTTGAAGTTAACGGAACGCCAGAGTGATGATGTCATGCTATTAAAGTTGCGTTCGTAGCATTTACACGCCTGAGATTTAGCCCCCCAAACTTGTTCCGAATTGTTCCACAGAAGAATCATGACCCAAGCCACGCCCACCCCTGGTTAAGCCACGCCCACTTTACGATAAAAGAAACTTCCTCCGGCCGCGACGACCCCCCTCCCCCGGGAACCAAACTTATCTCTCCCTAACCGGCGGTCCTCTGCTGACAAACCTGACAGCTTAACCACTGCACTGCATGGCCCAGCTTACTTAAGACTGATCTAGAGCCACTTTTGACAAGGCCGTTAACATCAGTGCCCCAGCCAGGATTCGAACCATGGAGCTCTGGTTTGCGGGGCTGCATGTCTCTCAAAACACTCTACTAGACAGCCTCTTGTAAATCAATGCAAACAAACAAAGTCACAGCTCCACCCCAAGACGACCCCAAAGCCAACGGCCCTACCGCTTCAGGCATACGACGCAATGGTTTTCATTTCTACAGAATGCAAGAAGGGTGCACTGTTCCCAGCGGCACTGCAATACCGGGTCAATGCGTGGAGAGAACGGAGCAAGCCCCTTTTTCAACTCCTACTTCCAAAAATCCGTTTAATATATTGTCCCCGTATAGAGGACGTATCAGATATTAAACTGATAAGAACAGATACTACACTTGATCTTAGCCAAAAGGCCGAGAAGCGATGACCCCTAGGCGTTGGCACCAGCAGGCCGCCCCTCAGGTCCCGTCCCTCCTTGTCGGGGTGTTACACTATTTTACAATGGCTGGTGCTTAGGACTCCGCCCACAGAGTGGTCGATTTGTAGCTTTCTATTTCCTTGCAAGGTTCTTACCATGAACAAAAACTAATGGAATAATGAAAGCTAGGTGTGTAAAGAGATGTCTGTTAACTGAAATAAAAATGAAAAGCAGGCTTTGCAAAAAGCCACAGCGAACTGAATCTGCATTGTGTGTTTCCACAGAGAAGACTGGCATGCGGTCATGTATCGTTCCAATTTTAGTATAGCCTACTAAATTGGAACGATACAGAGAACACTGGCATGCGGTCACCAAAATAAACTAAAATGACAAGAGGACATGTATTTTGTTTCCGTCTTTATCCCAAGCCTAATCTTAAGGGTGGATAATGACACAAACGCAATCAAAAAAGTAAGACTAAGCTGAAGTAGCCAACTCGGTTAAAAACTACTCCGAAATTGAAAGCAAAGTCAGAACCAAAACACAAAGACCAATGAGTAATGCAACCAACTATGTTTCTTTGCACAAACCGTACAGGGCTCAGTCAAACGGCTAAGCCTGCCAAAAATATATCCAACTCTTTGGTGTTACTCTCCACGGAAGTCTTTAGTAAAAGGCGAAAGACTTGTACGTTATGAAGAGAAACCAGAGTAAATTCAGCCATTCTCCACAAAAGCAACCAAAGACCCTATTTGGTCTGGGCCACCAGCTTCATGGTGCTGCTCATTTAGCATAGCAAAGTACAGGCCACGCCTTCTCGGCAGCTTAATCTGCATGGACTCTGTGACGATTCATTGTGCACACCCTGAGCCAGAGTGGTTTCTCTGTGAATGCCTCCCTCATCCCTGACATGCCCAACTCATACTTACCTGGCAGGGGAGACACCATGATCATGAAGGTGGTTCACCCAGGGTGAGGCTCAGCCATTGCACTTCCGGTTGTGCTGACCCCTGCGAATTCCCCAAATGTGGGAATCTCGACTGCATAATTTCTGGTAGTTGGGGACTGCGTTCGCGCTCTCCCCTGATCTTTTGTTGAAGTTAACGGAACGCCAGAGTGATGATGTCATGCTATTAAAGTTGCGTTCGTAGCATTTACACGCCTGAGATTTAGCCCCCCAAACTTGTTCCGAATTGTTCCACAGAAGAATCATGACCCAAGCCACGCCCACCCCTGGTTAAGCCACGCCCACTTTACGATAAAAGAAACTTCCTCCGGCCGCGACGACCCCCCTCCCCCGGGAACCAAACTTATCTCTCCCTAACCGGCGGTCCTCTGCTGACAAACCTGACAGCTTAACCACTGCACTGCATGGCCCAGCTTACTTAAGACTGATCTAGAGCCACTTTTGACAAGGCCGTTAACATCAGTGCCCCAGCCAGGATTCGAACCATGGAGCTCTGGTTTGCGGGGCTGCATGTCTCTCAAAACACTCTACTAGACAGCCTCTTGTAAATCAATGCAAACAAACAAAGTCACAGCTCCACCCCAAGACGACCCCAAAGCCAACGGCCCTACCGCTTCAGGCATACGACGCAATGGTTTTCATTTCTACAGAATGCAAGAAGGGTGCACTGTTCCCAGCGGCACTGCAATACCGGGTCAATGCGTGGAGAGAACGGAGCAAGCCCCTTTTTCAACTCCTACTTCCAAAAATCCGTTTAATATATTGTCCCCGTATAGAGGACGTATCAGATATTAAACTGATAAGAACAGATACTACACTTGATCTTAGCCAAAAGGCCGAGAAGCGATGACCCCTAGGCGTTGGCACCAGCAGGCCGCCCCTCAGGTCCCGTCCCTCCTTGTCGGGGTGTTACACTATTTTACAATGGCTGGTGCTTAGGACTCCGCCCACAGAGTGGTCGATTTGTAGCTTTCTATTTCCTTGCAAGGTTCTTACCATGAACAAAAACTAATGGAATAATGAAAGCTAGGTGTGTAAAGAGATGTCTGTTAACTGAAATAAAAATGAAAAGCAGGCTTTGCAAAAAGCCACAGCGAACTGAATCTGCATTGTGTGTTTCCACAGAGAAGACTGGCATGCGGTCATGTATCGTTCCAATTTTAGTATAGCCTACTAAATTGGAACGATACAGAGAACACTGGCATGCGGTCACCAAAATAAACTAAAATGACAAGAGGACATGTATTTTGTTTCCGTCTTTATCCCAAGCCTAATCTTAAGGGTGGATAATGACACAAACGCAATCAAAAAAGTAAGACTAAGCTGAAGTAGCCAACTCGGTTAAAAACTACTCCGAAATTGAAAGCAAAGTCAGAACCAAAACACAAAGACCAATGAGTAATGCAACCAACTATGTTTCTTTGCACAAACCGTACAGGGCTCAGTCAAACGGCTAAGCCTGCCAAAAATATATCCAACTCTTTGGTGTTACTCTCCACGGAAGTCTTTAGTAAAAGGCGAAAGACTTGTACGTTATGAAGAGAAACCAGAGTAAATTCAGCCATTCTCCACAAAAGCAACCAAAGACCCTATTTGGTCTGGGCCACCAGCTTCATGGTGCTGCTCATTTAGCATAGCAAAGTACAGGCCACGCCTTCTCGGCAGCTTAATCTGCATGGACTCTGTGACGATTCATTGTGCACACCCTGAGCCAGAGTGGTTTCTCTGTGAATGCCTCCCTCATCCCTGACATGCCCAACTCATACTTACCTGGCAGGGGAGACACCATGATCATGAAGGTGGTTCACCCAGGGTGAGGCTCAGCCATTGCACTTCCGGTTGTGCTGACCCCTGCGAATTCCCCAAATGTGGGAATCTCGACTGCATAATTTCTGGTAGTTGGGGACTGCGTTCGCGCTCTCCCCTGATCTTTTGTTGAAGTTAACGGAACGCCAGAGTGATGATGTCATGCTATTAAAGTTGCGTTCGTAGCATTTACACGCCTGAGATTTAGCCCCCCAAACTTGTTCCGAATTGTTCCACAGAAGAATCATGACCCAAGCCACGCCCACCCCTGGTTAAGCCACGCCCACTTTACGATAAAAGAAACTTCCTCCGGCCGCGACGACCCCCCTCCCCCGGGAACCAAACTTATCTCTCCCTAACCGGCGGTCCTCTGCTGACAAACCTGACAGCTTAACCACTGCACTGCATGGCCCAGCTTACTTAAGACTGATCTAGAGCCACTTTTGACAAGGCCGTTAACATCAGTGCCCCAGCCAGGATTCGAACCATGGAGCTCTGGTTTGCGGGGCTGCATGTCTCTCAAAACACTCTACTAGACAGCCTCTTGTAAATCAATGCAAACAAACAAAGTCACAGCTCCACCCCAAGACGACCCCAAAGCCAACGGCCCTACCGCTTCAGGCATACGACGCAATGGTTTTCATTTCTACAGAATGCAAGAAGGGTGCACTGTTCCCAGCGGCACTGCAATACCGGGTCAATGCGTGGAGAGAACGGAGCAAGCCCCTTTTTCAACTCCTACTTCCAAAAATCCGTTTAATATATTGTCCCCGTATAGAGGACGTATCAGATATTAAACTGATAAGAACAGATACTACACTTGATCTTAGCCAAAAGGCCGAGAAGCGATGACCCCTAGGCGTTGGCACCAGCAGGCCGCCCCTCAGGTCCCGTCCCTCCTTGTCGGGGTGTTACACTATTTTACAATGGCTGGTGCTTAGGACTCCGCCCACAGAGTGGTCGATTTGTAGCTTTCTATTTCCTTGCAAGGTTCTTACCATGAACAAAAACTAATGGAATAATGAAAGCTAGGTGTGTAAAGAGATGTCTGTTAACTGAAATAAAAATGAAAAGCAGGCTTTGCAAAAAGCCACAGCGAACTGAATCTGCATTGTGTGTTTCCACAGAGAAGACTGGCATGCGGTCATGTATCGTTCCAATTTTAGTATAGCCTACTAAATTGGAACGATACAGAGAACACTGGCATGCGGTCACCAAAATAAACTAAAATGACAAGAGGACATGTATTTTGTTTCCGTCTTTATCCCAAGCCTAATCTTAAGGGTGGATAATGACACAAACGCAATCAAAAAAGTAAGACTAAGCTGAAGTAGCCAACTCGGTTAAAAACTACTCCGAAATTGAAAGCAAAGTCAGAACCAAAACACAAAGACCAATGAGTAATGCAACCAACTATGTTTCTTTGCACAAACCGTACAGGGCTCAGTCAAACGGCTAAGCCTGCCAAAAATATATCCAACTCTTTGGTGTTACTCTCCACGGAAGTCTTTAGTAAAAGGCGAAAGACTTGTACGTTATGAAGAGAAACCAGAGTAAATTCAGCCATTCTCCACAAAAGCAACCAAAGACCCTATTTGGTCTGGGCCACCAGCTTCATGGTGCTGCTCATTTAGCATAGCAAAGTACAGGCCACGCCTTCTCGGCAGCTTAATCTGCATGGACTCTGTGACGATTCATTGTGCACACCCTGAGCCAGAGTGGTTTCTCTGTGAATGCCTCCCTCATCCCTGACATGCCCAACTCATACTTACCTGGCAGGGGAGACACCATGATCATGAAGGTGGTTCACCCAGGGTGAGGCTCAGCCATTGCACTTCCGGTTGTGCTGACCCCTGCGAATTCCCCAAATGTGGGAATCTCGACTGCATAATTTCTGGTAGTTGGGGACTGCGTTCGCGCTCTCCCCTGATCTTTTGTTGAAGTTAACGGAACGCCAGAGTGATGATGTCATGCTATTAAAGTTGCGTTCGTAGCATTTACACGCCTGAGATTTAGCCCCCCAAACTTGTTCCGAATTGTTCCACAGAAGAATCATGACCCAAGCCACGCCCACCCCTGGTTAAGCCACGCCCACTTTACGATAAAAGAAACTTCCTCCGGCCGCGACGACCCCCCTCCCCCGGGAACCAAACTTATCTCTCCCTAACCGGCGGTCCTCTGCTGACAAACCTGACAGCTTAACCACTGCACTGCATGGCCCAGCTTACTTAAGACTGATCTAGAGCCACTTTTGACAAGGCCGTTAACATCAGTGCCCCAGCCAGGATTCGAACCATGGAGCTCTGGTTTGCGGGGCTGCATGTCTCTCAAAACACTCTACTAGACAGCCTCTTGTAAATCAATGCAAACAAACAAAGTCACAGCTCCACCCCAAGACGACCCCAAAGCCAACGGCCCTACCGCTTCAGGCATACGACGCAATGGTTTTCATTTCTACAGAATGCAAGAAGGGTGCACTGTTCCCAGCGGCACTGCAATACCGGGTCAATGCGTGGAGAGAACGGAGCAAGCCCCTTTTTCAACTCCTACTTCCAAAAATCCGTTTAATATATTGTCCCCGTATAGAGGACGTATCAGATATTAAACTGATAAGAACAGATACTACACTTGATCTTAGCCAAAAGGCCGAGAAGCGATGACCCCTAGGCGTTGGCACCAGCAGGCCGCCCCTCAGGTCCCGTCCCTCCTTGTCGGGGTGTTACACTATTTTACAATGGCTGGTGCTTAGGACTCCGCCCACAGAGTGGTCGATTTGTAGCTTTCTATTTCCTTGCAAGGTTCTTACCATGAACAAAAACTAATGGAATAATGAAAGCTAGGTGTGTAAAGAGATGTCTGTTAACTGAAATAAAAATGAAAAGCAGGCTTTGCAAAAAGCCACAGCGAACTGAATCTGCATTGTGTGTTTCCACAGAGAAGACTGGCATGCGGTCATGTATCGTTCCAATTTTAGTATAGCCTACTAAATTGGAACGATACAGAGAACACTGGCATGCGGTCACCAAAATAAACTAAAATGACAAGAGGACATGTATTTTGTTTCCGTCTTTATCCCAAGCCTAATCTTAAGGGTGGATAATGACACAAACGCAATCAAAAAAGTAAGACTAAGCTGAAGTAGCCAACTCGGTTAAAAACTACTCCGAAATTGAAAGCAAAGTCAGAACCAAAACACAAAGACCAATGAGTAATGCAACCAACTATGTTTCTTTGCACAAACCGTACAGGGCTCAGTCAAACGGCTAAGCCTGCCAAAAATATATCCAACTCTTTGGTGTTACTCTCCACGGAAGTCTTTAGTAAAAGGCGAAAGACTTGTACGTTATGAAGAGAAACCAGAGTAAATTCAGCCATTCTCCACAAAAGCAACCAAAGACCCTATTTGGTCTGGGCCACCAGCTTCATGGTGCTGCTCATTTAGCATAGCAAAGTACAGGCCACGCCTTCTCGGCAGCTTAATCTGCATGGACTCTGTGACGATTCATTGTGCACACCCTGAGCCAGAGTGGTTTCTCTGTGAATGCCTCCCTCATCCCTGACATGCCCAACTCATACTTACCTGGCAGGGGAGACACCATGATCATGAAGGTGGTTCACCCAGGGTGAGGCTCAGCCATTGCACTTCCGGTTGTGCTGACCCCTGCGAATTCCCCAAATGTGGGAATCTCGACTGCATAATTTCTGGTAGTTGGGGACTGCGTTCGCGCTCTCCCCTGATCTTTTGTTGAAGTTAACGGAACGCCAGAGTGATGATGTCATGCTATTAAAGTTGCGTTCGTAGCATTTACACGCCTGAGATTTAGCCCCCCAAACTTGTTCCGAATTGTTCCACAGAAGAATCATGACCCAAGCCACGCCCACCCCTGGTTAAGCCACGCCCACTTTACGATAAAAGAAACTTCCTCCGGCCGCGACGACCCCCCTCCCCCGGGAACCAAACTTATCTCTCCCTAACCGGCGGTCCTCTGCTGACAAACCTGACAGCTTAACCACTGCACTGCATGGCCCAGCTTACTTAAGACTGATCTAGAGCCACTTTTGACAAGGCCGTTAACATCAGTGCCCCAGCCAGGATTCGAACCATGGAGCTCTGGTTTGCGGGGCTGCATGTCTCTCAAAACACTCTACTAGACAGCCTCTTGTAAATCAATGCAAACAAACAAAGTCACAGCTCCACCCCAAGACGACCCCAAAGCCAACGGCCCTACCGCTTCAGGCATACGACGCAATGGTTTTCATTTCTACAGAATGCAAGAAGGGTGCACTGTTCCCAGCGGCACTGCAATACCGGGTCAATGCGTGGAGAGAACGGAGCAAGCCCCTTTTTCAACTCCTACTTCCAAAAATCCGTTTAATATATTGTCCCCGTATAGAGGACGTATCAGATATTAAACTGATAAGAACAGATACTACACTTGATCTTAGCCAAAAGGCCGAGAAGCGATGACCCCTAGGCGTTGGCACCAGCAGGCCGCCCCTCAGGTCCCGTCCCTCCTTGTCGGGGTGTTACACTATTTTACAATGGCTGGTGCTTAGGACTCCGCCCACAGAGTGGTCGATTTGTAGCTTTCTATTTCCTTGCAAGGTTCTTACCATGAACAAAAACTAATGGAATAATGAAAGCTAGGTGTGTAAAGAGATGTCTGTTAACTGAAATAAAAATGAAAAGCAGGCTTTGCAAAAAGCCACAGCGAACTGAATCTGCATTGTGTGTTTCCACAGAGAAGACTGGCATGCGGTCATGTATCGTTCCAATTTTAGTATAGCCTACTAAATTGGAACGATACAGAGAACACTGGCATGCGGTCACCAAAATAAACTAAAATGACAAGAGGACATGTATTTTGTTTCCGTCTTTATCCCAAGCCTAATCTTAAGGGTGGATAATGACACAAACGCAATCAAAAAAGTAAGACTAAGCTGAAGTAGCCAACTCGGTTAAAAACTACTCCGAAATTGAAAGCAAAGTCAGAACCAAAACACAAAGACCAATGAGTAATGCAACCAACTATGTTTCTTTGCACAAACCGTACAGGGCTCAGTCAAACGGCTAAGCCTGCCAAAAATATATCCAACTCTTTGGTGTTACTCTCCACGGAAGTCTTTAGTAAAAGGCGAAAGACTTGTACGTTATGAAGAGAAACCAGAGTAAATTCAGCCATTCTCCACAAAAGCAACCAAAGACCCTATTTGGTCTGGGCCACCAGCTTCATGGTGCTGCTCATTTAGCATAGCAAAGTACAGGCCACGCCTTCTCGGCAGCTTAATCTGCATGGACTCTGTGACGATTCATTGTGCACACCCTGAGCCAGAGTGGTTTCTCTGTGAATGCCTCCCTCATCCCTGACATGCCCAACTCATACTTACCTGGCAGGGGAGACACCATGATCATGAAGGTGGTTCACCCAGGGTGAGGCTCAGCCATTGCACTTCCGGTTGTGCTGACCCCTGCGAATTCCCCAAATGTGGGAATCTCGACTGCATAATTTCTGGTAGTTGGGGACTGCGTTCGCGCTCTCCCCTGATCTTTTGTTGAAGTTAACGGAACGCCAGAGTGATGATGTCATGCTATTAAAGTTGCGTTCGTAGCATTTACACGCCTGAGATTTAGCCCCCCAAACTTGTTCCGAATTGTTCCACAGAAGAATCATGACCCAAGCCACGCCCACCCCTGGTTAAGCCACGCCCACTTTACGATAAAAGAAACTTCCTCCGGCCGCGACGACCCCCCTCCCCCGGGAACCAAACTTATCTCTCCCTAACCGGCGGTCCTCTGCTGACAAACCTGACAGCTTAACCACTGCACTGCATGGCCCAGCTTACTTAAGACTGATCTAGAGCCACTTTTGACAAGGCCGTTAACATCAGTGCCCCAGCCAGGATTCGAACCATGGAGCTCTGGTTTGCGGGGCTGCATGTCTCTCAAAACACTCTACTAGACAGCCTCTTGTAAATCAATGCAAACAAACAAAGTCACAGCTCCACCCCAAGACGACCCCAAAGCCAACGGCCCTACCGCTTCAGGCATACGACGCAATGGTTTTCATTTCTACAGAATGCAAGAAGGGTGCACTGTTCCCAGCGGCACTGCAATACCGGGTCAATGCGTGGAGAGAACGGAGCAAGCCCCTTTTTCAACTCCTACTTCCAAAAATCCGTTTAATATATTGTCCCCGTATAGAGGACGTATCAGATATTAAACTGATAAGAACAGATACTACACTTGATCTTAGCCAAAAGGCCGAGAAGCGATGACCCCTAGGCGTTGGCACCAGCAGGCCGCCCCTCAGGTCCCGTCCCTCCTTGTCGGGGTGTTACACTATTTTACAATGGCTGGTGCTTAGGACTCCGCCCACAGAGTGGTCGATTTGTAGCTTTCTATTTCCTTGCAAGGTTCTTACCATGAACAAAAACTAATGGAATAATGAAAGCTAGGTGTGTAAAGAGATGTCTGTTAACTGAAATAAAAATGAAAAGCAGGCTTTGCAAAAAGCCACAGCGAACTGAATCTGCATTGTGTGTTTCCACAGAGAAGACTGGCATGCGGTCATGTATCGTTCCAATTTTAGTATAGCCTACTAAATTGGAACGATACAGAGAACACTGGCATGCGGTCACCAAAATAAACTAAAATGACAAGAGGACATGTATTTTGTTTCCGTCTTTATCCCAAGCCTAATCTTAAGGGTGGATAATGACACAAACGCAATCAAAAAAGTAAGACTAAGCTGAAGTAGCCAACTCGGTTAAAAACTACTCCGAAATTGAAAGCAAAGTCAGAACCAAAACACAAAGACCAATGAGTAATGCAACCAACTATGTTTCTTTGCACAAACCGTACAGGGCTCAGTCAAACGGCTAAGCCTGCCAAAAATATATCCAACTCTTTGGTGTTACTCTCCACGGAAGTCTTTAGTAAAAGGCGAAAGACTTGTACGTTATGAAGAGAAACCAGAGTAAATTCAGCCATTCTCCACAAAAGCAACCAAAGACCCTATTTGGTCTGGGCCACCAGCTTCATGGTGCTGCTCATTTAGCATAGCAAAGTACAGGCCACGCCTTCTCGGCAGCTTAATCTGCATGGACTCTGTGACGATTCATTGTGCACACCCTGAGCCAGAGTGGTTTCTCTGTGAATGCCTCCCTCATCCCTGACATGCCCAACTCATACTTACCTGGCAGGGGAGACACCATGATCATGAAGGTGGTTCACCCAGGGTGAGGCTCAGCCATTGCACTTCCGGTTGTGCTGACCCCTGCGAATTCCCCAAATGTGGGAATCTCGACTGCATAATTTCTGGTAGTTGGGGACTGCGTTCGCGCTCTCCCCTGATCTTTTGTTGAAGTTAACGGAACGCCAGAGTGATGATGTCATGCTATTAAAGTTGCGTTCGTAGCATTTACACGCCTGAGATTTAGCCCCCCAAACTTGTTCCGAATTGTTCCACAGAAGAATCATGACCCAAGCCACGCCCACCCCTGGTTAAGCCACGCCCACTTTACGATAAAAGAAACTTCCTCCGGCCGCGACGACCCCCCTCCCCCGGGAACCAAACTTATCTCTCCCTAACCGGCGGTCCTCTGCTGACAAACCTGACAGCTTAACCACTGCACTGCATGGCCCAGCTTACTTAAGACTGATCTAGAGCCACTTTTGACAAGGCCGTTAACATCAGTGCCCCAGCCAGGATTCGAACCATGGAGCTCTGGTTTGCGGGGCTGCATGTCTCTCAAAACACTCTACTAGACAGCCTCTTGTAAATCAATGCAAACAAACAAAGTCACAGCTCCACCCCAAGACGACCCCAAAGCCAACGGCCCTACCGCTTCAGGCATACGACGCAATGGTTTTCATTTCTACAGAATGCAAGAAGGGTGCACTGTTCCCAGCGGCACTGCAATACCGGGTCAATGCGTGGAGAGAACGGAGCAAGCCCCTTTTTCAACTCCTACTTCCAAAAATCCGTTTAATATATTGTCCCCGTATAGAGGACGTATCAGATATTAAACTGATAAGAACAGATACTACACTTGATCTTAGCCAAAAGGCCGAGAAGCGATGACCCCTAGGCGTTGGCACCAGCAGGCCGCCCCTCAGGTCCCGTCCCTCCTTGTCGGGGTGTTACACTATTTTACAATGGCTGGTGCTTAGGACTCCGCCCACAGAGTGGTCGATTTGTAGCTTTCTATTTCCTTGCAAGGTTCTTACCATGAACAAAAACTAATGGAATAATGAAAGCTAGGTGTGTAAAGAGATGTCTGTTAACTGAAATAAAAATGAAAAGCAGGCTTTGCAAAAAGCCACAGCGAACTGAATCTGCATTGTGTGTTTCCACAGAGAAGACTGGCATGCGGTCATGTATCGTTCCAATTTTAGTATAGCCTACTAAATTGGAACGATACAGAGAACACTGGCATGCGGTCACCAAAATAAACTAAAATGACAAGAGGACATGTATTTTGTTTCCGTCTTTATCCCAAGCCTAATCTTAAGGGTGGATAATGACACAAACGCAATCAAAAAAGTAAGACTAAGCTGAAGTAGCCAACTCGGTTAAAAACTACTCCGAAATTGAAAGCAAAGTCAGAACCAAAACACAAAGACCAATGAGTAATGCAACCAACTATGTTTCTTTGCACAAACCGTACAGGGCTCAGTCAAACGGCTAAGCCTGCCAAAAATATATCCAACTCTTTGGTGTTACTCTCCACGGAAGTCTTTAGTAAAAGGCGAAAGACTTGTACGTTATGAAGAGAAACCAGAGTAAATTCAGCCATTCTCCACAAAAGCAACCAAAGACCCTATTTGGTCTGGGCCACCAGCTTCATGGTGCTGCTCATTTAGCATAGCAAAGTACAGGCCACGCCTTCTCGGCAGCTTAATCTGCATGGACTCTGTGACGATTCATTGTGCACACCCTGAGCCAGAGTGGTTTCTCTGTGAATGCCTCCCTCATCCCTGACATGCCCAACTCATACTTACCTGGCAGGGGAGACACCATGATCATGAAGGTGGTTCACCCAGGGTGAGGCTCAGCCATTGCACTTCCGGTTGTGCTGACCCCTGCGAATTCCCCAAATGTGGGAATCTCGACTGCATAATTTCTGGTAGTTGGGGACTGCGTTCGCGCTCTCCCCTGATCTTTTGTTGAAGTTAACGGAACGCCAGAGTGATGATGTCATGCTATTAAAGTTGCGTTCGTAGCATTTACACGCCTGAGATTTAGCCCCCCAAACTTGTTCCGAATTGTTCCACAGAAGAATCATGACCCAAGCCACGCCCACCCCTGGTTAAGCCACGCCCACTTTACGATAAAAGAAACTTCCTCCGGCCGCGACGACCCCCCTCCCCCGGGAACCAAACTTATCTCTCCCTAACCGGCGGTCCTCTGCTGACAAACCTGACAGCTTAACCACTGCACTGCATGGCCCAGCTTACTTAAGACTGATCTAGAGCCACTTTTGACAAGGCCGTTAACATCAGTGCCCCAGCCAGGATTCGAACCATGGAGCTCTGGTTTGCGGGGCTGCATGTCTCTCAAAACACTCTACTAGACAGCCTCTTGTAAATCAATGCAAACAAACAAAGTCACAGCTCCACCCCAAGACGACCCCAAAGCCAACGGCCCTACCGCTTCAGGCATACGACGCAATGGTTTTCATTTCTACAGAATGCAAGAAGGGTGCACTGTTCCCAGCGGCACTGCAATACCGGGTCAATGCGTGGAGAGAACGGAGCAAGCCCCTTTTTCAACTCCTACTTCCAAAAATCCGTTTAATATATTGTCCCCGTATAGAGGACGTATCAGATATTAAACTGATAAGAACAGATACTACACTTGATCTTAGCCAAAAGGCCGAGAAGCGATGACCCCTAGGCGTTGGCACCAGCAGGCCGCCCCTCAGGTCCCGTCCCTCCTTGTCGGGGTGTTACACTATTTTACAATGGCTGGTGCTTAGGACTCCGCCCACAGAGTGGTCGATTTGTAGCTTTCTATTTCCTTGCAAGGTTCTTACCATGAACAAAAACTAATGGAATAATGAAAGCTAGGTGTGTAAAGAGATGTCTGTTAACTGAAATAAAAATGAAAAGCAGGCTTTGCAAAAAGCCACAGCGAACTGAATCTGCATTGTGTGTTTCCACAGAGAAGACTGGCATGCGGTCATGTATCGTTCCAATTTTAGTATAGCCTACTAAATTGGAACGATACAGAGAACACTGGCATGCGGTCACCAAAATAAACTAAAATGACAAGAGGACATGTATTTTGTTTCCGTCTTTATCCCAAGCCTAATCTTAAGGGTGGATAATGACACAAACGCAATCAAAAAAGTAAGACTAAGCTGAAGTAGCCAACTCGGTTAAAAACTACTCCGAAATTGAAAGCAAAGTCAGAACCAAAACACAAAGACCAATGAGTAATGCAACCAACTATGTTTCTTTGCACAAACCGTACAGGGCTCAGTCAAACGGCTAAGCCTGCCAAAAATATATCCAACTCTTTGGTGTTACTCTCCACGGAAGTCTTTAGTAAAAGGCGAAAGACTTGTACGTTATGAAGAGAAACCAGAGTAAATTCAGCCATTCTCCACAAAAGCAACCAAAGACCCTATTTGGTCTGGGCCACCAGCTTCATGGTGCTGCTCATTTAGCATAGCAAAGTACAGGCCACGCCTTCTCGGCAGCTTAATCTGCATGGACTCTGTGACGATTCATTGTGCACACCCTGAGCCAGAGTGGTTTCTCTGTGAATGCCTCCCTCATCCCTGACATGCCCAACTCATACTTACCTGGCAGGGGAGACACCATGATCATGAAGGTGGTTCACCCAGGGTGAGGCTCAGCCATTGCACTTCCGGTTGTGCTGACCCCTGCGAATTCCCCAAATGTGGGAATCTCGACTGCATAATTTCTGGTAGTTGGGGACTGCGTTCGCGCTCTCCCCTGATCTTTTGTTGAAGTTAACGGAACGCCAGAGTGATGATGTCATGCTATTAAAGTTGCGTTCGTAGCATTTACACGCCTGAGATTTAGCCCCCCAAACTTGTTCCGAATTGTTCCACAGAAGAATCATGACCCAAGCCACGCCCACCCCTGGTTAAGCCACGCCCACTTTACGATAAAAGAAACTTCCTCCGGCCGCGACGACCCCCCTCCCCCGGGAACCAAACTTATCTCTCCCTAACCGGCGGTCCTCTGCTGACAAACCTGACAGCTTAACCACTGCACTGCATGGCCCAGCTTACTTAAGACTGATCTAGAGCCACTTTTGACAAGGCCGTTAACATCAGTGCCCCAGCCAGGATTCGAACCATGGAGCTCTGGTTTGCGGGGCTGCATGTCTCTCAAAACACTCTACTAGACAGCCTCTTGTAAATCAATGCAAACAAACAAAGTCACAGCTCCACCCCAAGACGACCCCAAAGCCAACGGCCCTACCGCTTCAGGCATACGACGCAATGGTTTTCATTTCTACAGAATGCAAGAAGGGTGCACTGTTCCCAGCGGCACTGCAATACCGGGTCAATGCGTGGAGAGAACGGAGCAAGCCCCTTTTTCAACTCCTACTTCCAAAAATCCGTTTAATATATTGTCCCCGTATAGAGGACGTATCAGATATTAAACTGATAAGAACAGATACTACACTTGATCTTAGCCAAAAGGCCGAGAAGCGATGACCCCTAGGCGTTGGCACCAGCAGGCCGCCCCTCAGGTCCCGTCCCTCCTTGTCGGGGTGTTACACTATTTTACAATGGCTGGTGCTTAGGACTCCGCCCACAGAGTGGTCGATTTGTAGCTTTCTATTTCCTTGCAAGGTTCTTACCATGAACAAAAACTAATGGAATAATGAAAGCTAGGTGTGTAAAGAGATGTCTGTTAACTGAAATAAAAATGAAAAGCAGGCTTTGCAAAAAGCCACAGCGAACTGAATCTGCATTGTGTGTTTCCACAGAGAAGACTGGCATGCGGTCATGTATCGTTCCAATTTTAGTATAGCCTACTAAATTGGAACGATACAGAGAACACTGGCATGCGGTCACCAAAATAAACTAAAATGACAAGAGGACATGTATTTTGTTTCCGTCTTTATCCCAAGCCTAATCTTAAGG
>NW_028152144.1:0-90000 GCF_964638095.1 Poromitra crassiceps
ACGAATGGGTTCAGCTCCACTTTAAATCTATGTTTTCAGTCTGAAACGGACTCAGACACACGTGAGGGTTAGGGTTAGAGGTGACGAATGGGTTCAGCTCCACTTTAAATCTATGTTTTCAGTCTGAAACGGACTCAGACACACGTGAGGGTTAGGGTTAGAGGTGACGGAATGGGTTCAGCTCCACTTTAAATCTATGTTTTCAGTCTGAAACGGACTCAGACACACTGAGGGTTAGGGTTAGAGGTGACGAATGGGTTCAGCTCCACTTTAAATCTATGTTTTCAGTCTGAAACGGACTCAGACACACGTGAGGGTTAGGGTTAGAGGTGACGAATGGGTTCAGCTCCACTTTAAATCTATGTTTTCAGTCTGAACGGACTCAGACACACGTGAGGGTTAGGGTTAGAGGTGACGAAATGGGTTCAGCTCCACTTTAAATCTATGTTTTCAGTCTGAAACGGACTCAGACACACGTGAGGGTTAGGGTTAGAGGTGACGAATGGGTTCAGCTCCACTTTAAATCTATGTTTTCAGTCTGAAACGGACTCAGACACACGTGAGGGTTAGGGTTAGAGGTGACGAATGGGTTCAGCTCCACTTTAAATCTATGTTTTCAGTCTGAAACGGACTCAGACACACGTGAGGGTTAGGGTTAGAGGTGACGAATGGGTTCAGCTCCACTTTAAATCTATGTTTTCAGTCTGAAACGGACTCAGACACACGTGAGGGTTAGGGTTAGAGGTGACGAATGGGTTCAGCTCCACTTTAAATCTATGTTTTCAGTCTGAAACGGACTCAGACACACGTGAGGGTTAGGGTTAGAGGTGACGAATGGGTTCAGCTCCACTTTAAATCTATGTTTTCAGTCTGAAACGGACTCAGACACACGTGAGGGTTAGGGTTAGAGGTGACGAATGGGTTCAGCTCCACTTTAAATCTATGTTTTCAGTCTGAAACGGACTCAGACACACGTGAGGGTTAGGGTTAGAGGTGACGAATGGGTTCAGCTCCACTTTAAATCTATGTTTTCAGTCTGAAACGGACTCAGACACACGTGAGGGTTAGGGTTAGAGGTGACGAATGGGTTCAGCTCCACTTTAAATCTATGTTTTCAGTCTGAAACGGACTCAGACACACGTGAGGGTTAGGGTTAGAGGTGACCGAATGGGTTCAGCTCCACTTTAAATCTATGTTTTCAGTCTGAAAACGGACTCAGACACACGTGAGGGTTAGGGTTAGAGGTGACGAATGGTTCAGCTCCACTTTAAATCTATGTTTTCAGTCTGAAACGGACTCAGACACACGTGAGGGTTAGGGTTAGAGGTGACGAATGGGTTCAGCTCCACTTTAAATCTATGTTTTCAGTCTGAAACGGACTCAGACACACGTGAGGGTTAGGGTTAGAGGTGACGAATGGGTTCAGCTCCACTTTAAATCTATGTTTTCAGTCTGAAACGGACTCAGACACACGTGAGGGTTAGGGTTAGAGGTGACGAATGGGTTCAGCTCCACTTTAAATCTATGTTTTCAGTCTGAAACGGACTCAGACACACGTGAGGGTTAGGGTTAGAGGTGACGAATGGGTTCAGCTCCACTTTAAATCTATGTTTTCAGTCTGAAACGGACTCAGACACACGTGAGGGTTAGGGTTAGAGGTGACGAATGGGTTCAGCTCCACTTTAAATCTATGTTTTCAGTCTGAAACGGACTCAGACACACGTGAGGGTTAGGGTTAGAGGTGACGAATGGGTTCAGCTCCACTTTAAATCTATGTTTTCAGTCTGAAACGGACTCAGACACACGTGAGGGTTAGGGTTAGAGGTGACGAATGGGTTCAGCTCCACTTTAAATCTATGTTTTCAGTCTGAAACGGACTCAGACACACGTGAGGGTTAGGGTTAGAGGTGACGAATGGGTTCAGCTCCACTTTAAATCTATGTTTTCAGTCTGAAACGGACTCAGACACACGTGAGGGTTAGGGTTAGAGGTGACGAATGGGTTCAGCTCCACTTTAAATCTATGTTTTCAGTCTGAAACGGACTCAGACACACGTGAGGGTTAGGGTTAGAGGTGACGAATGGGTTCAGCTCCACTTTAAATCTATGTTTTCAGTCTGAAACGGACTCAGACACACGTGAGGGTTAGGGTTAGAGGTGACGAATGGGTTCAGCTCCACTTTAAATCTATGTTTTCAGTCTGAAACGGACTCAGACACACGTGAGGGTTAGGGTTAGAGGTGACGAATGGGTTCAGCTCCACTTTAAATCTATGTTTTCAGTCTGAAACGGACTCAGACACACGTGAGGGTTAGGGTTAGAGGTGACGAATGGGTTCAGCTCCACTTTAAATCTATGTTTTCAGTCTGAAACGGACTCAGACACACGTGAGGGTTAGGGTTAGAGGTGACGAATGGGTTCAGCTCCACTTTAAATCTATGTTTTCAGTCTGAAACGGACTCAGACACACGTGAGGGTTAGGGTTAGAGGTGACGAATGGGTTCAGCTCCACTTTAAATCTATGTTTTCAGTCTGAAACGGACTCAGACACACGTGAGGGTTAGGGTTAGAGGTGACGAATGGGTTTCAGCTCCACTTTAAATCTATGTTTTCAGTCTGAAACGGACTCAGACACACGTGAGGGTTAGGGTTAGAGGTGACGAATGGGTTCAGCTCCACTTTAAATCTATGTTTTCAGTCTGAAACGGACTCAGACACACGTGAGGGTTAGGGTTAGAGGTGACGAATGGTTCAGCTCCACTTTAAATCTATGTTTTCAGTCTGAAACGGACTCAGACACACGTGAGGGTTAGGGTTAGAGGTGACGAATGGGTTCAGCTCCACTTTAAATCTATGTTTTCAGTCTGAAACGGACTCAGACACACGTGAGGGTTAGGGTTAGAGGTGACGAATGGGTTCAGCTCCACTTTAAATCTATGTTTTCAGTCTGAAACGGACTCAGACACACGTGAGGGTTAGGGTTAGAGGTGACGAATGGGTTCAGCTCCACTTAAATCTATGTTTTCAGTCTGAAACGGACTCAGACACACGTGAGGGTTAGGGTTAGAGGTGACGAATGGTTCAGCTCCACTTTAAATCTATGTTTTCAGTCTGAAACGGACTCAGACACACGTGAGGGTTAGGGTTAGAGGTGACGAATGGGTTCAGCTCCACTTTAAATCTATGTTTTCAGTCTGAAACGGACTCAGACACACGTGAGGGTTAGGGTTAGAGGTGACGAATGGGTTCAGCTCCACTTTAAATCTATGTTTTCAGTCTGCAACGGACTCAGACACACGTGAGGGTTAGGGTTAGAGGTGACGAATGGGTTCAGCTCCACTTTAAATCTATGTTTTCAGTCCTGAAACGGACTCAGACACACGTGAGGGTTAGGGTTAGAGGTGACGAATGGGTTTCAGCTCCACTTTAAATCTATGTTTTCAGTCTGAAACGGACTCAGACACACGTGAGGGTTAGGGTTAGAGTGACGAATGGGTTCAGCTCCACTTTAAATCTATGTTTTCAGTCTGAAACGGACTCAGACACACGTGAGGGTTAGGGTTAGAGGTGACGAATGGGTCTCAGCTCCACTTTAAATCTATGTTTTCAGTCTGAAACGGACTCAGACACACGTGAGGGTTAGGGTTAGAGGTGACGAATGGGTTCAGCTCCACTTTAAATCTATGTTTTCAGTCTGAAACGGACTCAGACACACGTGAGGGTTAGGGTTAGAGGTGACGAATGGGTTCAGCTCCACTTTAAATCTATGTTTTCAGTCTGAAACGGACTCAGACACACGTGAGGGTTAGGGTTAGAGGTGACGAATGGGTTCAGCTCCACTTTAAATCTATGTTTTCAGTCTGAAACGGACTCAGACACACGTGAGGGTTAGGGTTAGAGGTGACGAATGGGTTCAGCTCCACTTTAAATCTATGTTTTCAGTCTGAAACGGACTCAGACACACGTGAGGGTTAGGGTTAGAGGTGACGAATGGGTTCAGCTCCACTTTAAATCTATGTTTTCAGTCTGAAACGGACTCAGACACACGTGAGGGTTAGGGTTAGAGGTGACGAATGGGTTCAGCTCCACTTTAAATCTATGTTTTCAGTCTGAAACGGACTCAGACACACGTGAGGGTTAGGGTTAGAGGTGACGAATGGGTTCAGCTCCACTTTAAATCTATGTTTTCAGTCTGAAACGGACTCAGACACACGTGAGGGTTAGGGTTAGAGGTGACGAATGGGTTCAGCTCCACTTTAAATCTATGTTTTCAGTCTGAAACGGACTCAGACACACGTGAGGGTTAGGGTTAGAGGTGACGAATGGGTTCAGCTCCACTTTAAATCTATGTTTTCAGTCTGAAACGGACTCAGACACACGTGAGGGTTAGGGTTAGAGGTGACGAATGGGTTCAGCTCCACTTTAAATCTATGTTTCAGTCTGAAACGGACTCAGACACACGGAGGGTTAGGGTTAGAGGTGACGAATGGGTTCAGCTCCACTTTAAATCTATGTTTTCAGTCTGAAACGGACTCAGACACACGTGAGGGTTAGGGTTAGAGGTGACGAATGGGTTCAGCTCCACTTTAAATCTATGTTTTCAGTCTGAAACGGACTCAGACACACGTGAGGGTTAGGGTTAGAGGTGACGAATGGGTTCAGCTCCACTTTAAATCTATGTTTTCAGTCTGAAACGGACTCAGACACACGTGAGGGTTAGGGTTAGAGGTGACGAATGGGTTCAGCTCCACTTTAAATCTATGTTTTCAGTCTGAAACGGACTCAGACACACGTGAGGGTTAGGGTTAGAGGTGACGAATGGGTTCAGCTCCACTTTAAATCTATGTTTTCAGTCTGAAACGGACTCAGACACACGTGAGGGTTAGGGTTAGAGGTGACGAATGGGTTCAGCTCCACTTTAAATCTATGTTTTCAGTCTGAAACGGACTCAGACACACGTGAGGGTTAGGGTTAGAGGGTGATCGAATGGGTTCAGCTCCACTTTAAATCTATGTTTTCAGTCTGAAACGGACTCAGACACACGTGAGGGTTAGGGTTAGAGGTGACGAATGGGTTCAGCTCCACTTTAAATCTATGTTTTCAGTCTGAAACGGACTCAGACACACGTGAGGGTTAGGGTTAGAGGTGACGAATGGGTTCAGCTCCACTTTAAATCTATGTTTTCAGTCTGAAACGGACTCAGACACACGTGAGGGTTAGGGTTAGAGGTGACGAATGGGTTCAGCTCCACTTTAAATCTATGTTTTCAGTCTGAAACGGACTCAGACACACGTGAGGGTTAGGGTTAGAGGTGACGAATGGGTTCAGCTCCACTTTAAATCTATGTTTTCAGTCTGAAACGGACTCAGACACACGTGAGGGTTAGGGTTAGAGGTGACGAATGGGTTCAGCTCCACTTTAAATCTATGTTTTCAGTCTGAAACGGACTCAGACACACGTGAGGGTTAGGGTTAGAGGTGACGAATGGGTTCAGCTCCACTTTAAATCTATGTTTTCAGTCTGAAACGGACTCAGACACACGTGAGGGTTAGGGTTAGAGGTGACGAATGGGTTCAGCTCCACTTTAAATCTATGTTTTCAGTCTGAAACGGACTCAGACACACGTGAGGGTTAGGGTTAGAGGTGACGAATGGGTTCAGCTCCACTTTAAATCTATGTTTTCAGTCTGAAACGGACTCAGACACACGTGAGGGTTAGGGTTAGAGGTGACGAATGGGTTCAGCTCCACTTTAAATCTATGTTTTCAGTCTGAAACGGACTCAGACACACGTGAGGGTTAGGGTTAGAGGTGACGAATGGGTTCAGCTCCACTTTAAATCTATGTTTTCAGTCTGAAACGGACTCAGACACACGTGAGGGTTAGGGTTAGAGGTGACGAATGGGTTCAGCTCCACTTTAAATCTATGTTTTCAGTCTGAAACGGACTCAGACACACGTGAGGGTTAGGGTTAGAGGTGACGAATGGGTTCAGCTCCACTTTAAATCTATGTTTTCAGTCTGAAACGGACTCAGACACACGTGAGGGTTAGGGTTAGAGGTGACGAATGGGTTCAGCTCCACTTTAAATCTATGTTTTCAGTCTGAAACGGACTCAGACACACGTGAGGGTTAGGGTTAGAGGTGACGAATGGGTTCAGCTCCACTTTAAATCTATGTTTTCAGTCTGAAACGGACTCAGACACACGTGAGGGTTAGGGTTAGAGGTGACGAATGGGTTCAGCTCCACTTTAAATCTATGTTTTCAGTCTGAAACGGACTCAGACACACGTGAGGGTTAGGGTTAGAGGTGACGAATGGGTTCAGCTCCACTTTAAATCTATGTTTTCAGTCTGAAACGGACTCAGACACACGTGAGGGTTAGGGTTAGAGGTGACGAATGGGTTCAGCTCCACTTTAAATCTATGTTTTCAGTCTGAAACGGACTCAGACACACGTGAGGGTTAGGGTTAGAGGTGACGAATGGGTTCAGCTCCACTTTAAATCTATGTTTTCAGTCTGAAACGGACTCAGACACACGTGAGGGTTAGGGTTAGAGGTGACGAATGGGTTCAGCTCCACTTTAAATCTATGTTTTCAGTCTGAAACGGACTCAGACACACGTGAGGGTTAGGGTTAGAGGTGACGAATGGGTTCAGCTCCACTTTAAATCTATGTTTTCAGTCTGAAACGGACTCAGACACACGTGAGGGTTAGGGTTAGAGGTGACGAATGGGTTCAGCTCCACTTTAAATCTATGTTTTCAGTCTGAAACGGACTCAGACACACGTGAGGGTTAGGGTTAGAGGTGACGAATGGGTTCAGCTCCACTTTAAATCTATGTTTTCAGTCTGAAACGGACTCAGACACACGTGAGGGTTAGGGTTAGAGGTGACGAATGGGTTCAGCTCCACTTTAAATCTATGTTTTCAGTCTGAAACGGACTCAGACACACGTGAGGGTTAGGGTTAGAGGTGACGAATGGGTTCAGCTCCACTTTAAATCTATGTTTTCAGTCTGAAACGGACTCAGACACACGTGAGGGTTAGGGTTAGAGGTGACGAATGGGTTCAGCTCCACTTTAAATCTATGTTTTCAGTCTGAAACGGACTCAGACACACGTGAGGGTTAGGGTTAGAGGTGACGAATGGGTTCAGCTCCACTTTAAATCTATGTTTTCAGTCTGAAACGGACTCAGACACACGTGAGGGTTAGGGTTAGAGGTGACGAATGGGTTCAGCTCCACTTTAAATCTATGTTTTCAGTCTGAAACGGACTCAGACACACGTGAGGGTTAGGGTTAGAGGTGACGAATGGGTTCAGCTCCACTTTAAATCTATGTTTTCAGTCTGAAACGGACTCAGACACACGTGAGGGTTAGGGTTAGAGGTGACGAATGGGTTCAGCTCCACTTTAAATCTATGTTTTCAGTCTGAAACGGACTCAGACACACGTGAGGGTTAGGGTTAGAGGTGACGAATGGGTTCAGCTCCACTTTAAATCTATGTTTTCAGTCTGAAACGGACTCAGACACACGTGAGGGTTAGGGTTAGAGGTGACGAATGGGTTCAGCTCCACTTTAAATCTATGTTTTCAGTCTGAAACGGACTCAGACACACGTGAGGGTTAGGGTTAGAGGTGACGAATGGGTTCAGCTCCACTTTAAATCTATGTTTTCAGTCTGAAACGGACTCAGACACACGTGAGGGTTAGGGTTAGAGGTGACGAATGGGTTCAGCTCCACTTTAAATCTATGTTTTCAGTCTGAAACGGACTCAGACACACGTGAGGGTTAGGGTTAGAGGTGACGAATGGGTTCAGCTCCACTTTAAATCTATGTTTTCAGTCTGAAACGGACTCAGACACACGTGAGGGTTAGGGTTAGAGGTGACGAATGGGTTCAGCTCCACTTTAAATCTATGTTTTCAGTCTGAAACGGACTCAGACACACGTGAGGGTTAGGGTTAGAGGTGACGAATGGGTTCAGCTCCACTTTAAATCTATGTTTTCAGTCTGAAACGGACTCAGACACACGTGAGGGTTAGGGTTAGAGGTGACGAATGGGTTCAGCTCCACTTTAAATCTATGTTTTCAGTCTGAAACGGACTCAGACACACGTGAGGGTTAGGGTTAGAGGTGACGAATGGGTTCAGCTCCACTTTAAATCTATGTTTTCAGTCTGAAACGGACTCAGACACACGTGAGGGTTAGGGTTAGAGGTGACGAATGGGTTCAGCTCCACTTTAAATCTATGTTTTCAGTCTGAAACGGACTCAGACACACGTGAGGGTTAGGGTTAGAGGTGACGAATGGGTTCAGCTCCACTTTAAATCTATGTTTTCAGTCTGAAACGGACTCAGACACACGTGAGGGTTAGGGTTAGAGGTGACGAATGGGTTCAGCTCCACTTTAAATCTATGTTTTCAGTCTGAAACGGACTCAGACACACGTGAGGGTTAGGGTTAGAGGTGACGAATGGGTTCAGCTCCACTTTAAATCTATGTTTTCAGTCTGAAACGGACTCAGACACACGTGAGGGTTAGGGTTAGAGGTGACGAATGGGTTCAGCTCCACTTTAAATCTATGTTTTCAGTCTGAAACGGACTCAGACACACGTGAGGGTTAGGGTTAGAGGTGACGAATGGGTTCAG
Source organism: Poromitra crassiceps (assembly GCF_964638095.1). Taxonomy (NCBI): domain Eukaryota; kingdom Metazoa; phylum Chordata; class Actinopteri; order Beryciformes; family Melamphaidae; genus Poromitra; species Poromitra crassiceps. Next base: position 8,648 of record NW_028152144.1, read on the forward strand.
CTCCACTTTAAATCTATGTTTTCAGTCTGAAACGGACTCAGACACACGTGAGGGTTAGGGTTAGAGGTGACGAATGGGTTCAGCTCCACTTTAAATCTATGTTTTCAGTCTGAAACGGACTCAGACACACGTGAGGGTTAGGGTTAGAGGTGACGAATGGGTTCAGCTCCACTTTAAATCTATGTTTTCAGTCTGAAACGGACTCAGACACACGTGAGGGTTAGGGTTAGAGGTGACGAATGGGTTCAGCTCCACTTTAAATCTATGTTTTCAGTCTGAAACGGACTCAGACACACGTGAGGGTTAGGGTTAGAGGTGACGAATGGGTTCAGCTCCACTTTAAATCTATGTTTTCAGTCTGAAACGGACTCAGACACACGTGAGGGTTAGGGTTAGAGGTGACGAATGGGTTCAGCTCCACTTTAAATCTATGTTTTCAGTCTGAAACGGACTCAGACACACGTGAGGGTTAGGGTTAGAGGTGACGAATGGGTTCAGCTCCACTTTAAATCTATGTTTTCAGTCTGAAACGGACTCAGACACACGTGAGGGTTAGGGTTAGAGGTGACGAATGGGTTCAGCTCCACTTTAAATCTATGTTTTCAGTCTGAAACGGACTCAGACACACGTGAGGGTTAGGGTTAGAGGTGACGAATGGGTTCAGCTCCACTTTAAATCTATGTTTTCAGTCTGAAACGGACTCAGACACACGTGAGGGTTAGGGTTAGAGGTGACGAATGGGTTCAGCTCCACTTTAAATCTATGTTTTCAGTCTGAAACGGACTCAGACACACGTGAGGGTTAGGGTTAGAGGTGACGAATGGGTTCAGCTCCACTTTAAATCTATGTTTTCAGTCTGAAACGGACTCAGACACACGTGAGGGTTAGGGTTAGAGGTGACGAATGGGTTCAGCTCCACTTTAAATCTATGTTTTCAGTCTGAAACGGACTCAGACACACGTGAGGGTTAGGGTTAGAGGTGACGAATGGGTTCAGCTCCACTTTAAATCTATGTTTTCAGTCTGAAACGGACTCAGACACACGTGAGGGTTAGGGTTAGAGGTGACGAATGGGTTCAGCTCCACTTTAAATCTATGTTTTCAGTCTGAAACGGACTCAGACACACGTGAGGGTTAGGGTTAGAGGTGACGAATGGGTTCAGCTCCACTTTAAATCTATGTTTTCAGTCTGAAACGGACTCAGACACACGTGAGGGTTAGGGTTAGAGGTGACGAATGGGTTCAGCTCCACTTTAAATCTATGTTTTCAGTCTGAAACGGACTCAGACACACGTGAGGGTTAGGGTTAGAGGTGACGAATGGGTTCAGCTGAAACGGACTCAGACACACGTGACGAATGGGTTCAGCTCCACTTTAAATCTTTTCCCACCCAAATACTAAGTGATGAGCTGGCAGCATAGTGGCTCACTTTCATGCCAACAATTCAGATTGTAGTACTAGGTAGATGTAGGTACAGTAGATATGCATGTAGGCATGTATAAATGTATAAATGTACAGTATGTGTGCATGTATGTAATGTATGTATGTATGTATGTATGTATGTATGTATGTATGTATGTATGTATGTAATGTATGTATATGTTTATTGTTTCCAATAAACAAGGCATTGTTAAATTGCCAGAATGTGTTGTATGAAATTTGGCATGTATGCTTCTTCTCTCAAGATAACAGTTTTTCTACTTTACATCCATGTATTGGTGCTTCACAATGATTTGGAATTGCAATTGCAGAGTGATGAAATATTTGCTATGGAAAAGGACAAAACACACTCATGTAGTAGATGGTATGAAAATGAGAAGGTACATTTACAAGTCAATTACAATTTTATCTATGTGGTGCTTTTGGTGATAGTGGCCCCCGGGGCATTCAGTGTCCTGCGTGCCATGTTGGGAATCCAGACAGGGCCATTTGGAGAGTTTATAGGACAATTACAGACAGTAACGGGGTCAACACTCAACATATTGATCTTTTACAGCTTTTAAATGTGCTGTAGTCACTGCAAAGATTTGCCCTTGCACTTGGGTATAAGTCAAGATACTCTTGTGTTCAAAAAAGGACTCAAGTGTTGCAGGTCAGGAATACCTTAATATGTAAAGTGGCTGTCTTGAAGTAAACTGATCTTATCCCGGCAGTATGAAGAGAATACAAAACTGGTCATCTAATGTTGCCATTGCTTGTCAGCAGTAGCAAACTATTTGTTTGAACTGTCTGGCTTTACATTCACTGGGGGGCTGATTTAAACATGTTATTTGGGGATGGGAAAGAGGGTTTTATTTTAGGGGCCCTTTACACGAGGACAGTTTCTGAAAGAAACGACACAATAGCGTTTCCTTCACACCTTTTCCTTCACACCTTTTCCTTCACACCTTCTCCCTGTTTACATGAGCGCTGTTGAATTTTTAAAACGCCGTAATGTACATGCCAGGTCGCTAGGTGGCAGTGTGATCACCTTATTCTTTGCCCATACAAGGACGCTTACTGCATGACGTAATTTCGCTTTAAACGCGGAAGTAGAGTACACTTTCCGCAGTCATTTAGACTTGCCAAAAAGCTTTTTTCAAGCTAAAAAAACCCCCCAAACTGTTAAAGTTTTAATATTTGTCGGGTGAGAATGTAACATATATGTGACCAGTTTATCAGAATAACGCCTATTGGAAATCTTTAACGAGCAGCGAGGACCGGGAGCGCTGACTGTGATCTGTCACCCTACTGCTACTGGCAGTGAGAAAACACTGTCGACTGCTTTTGTAACTAACGTTAAATGCCGACCGGGTACAGCCATCGGGCTCCTCGCAGCAGTAACGCTATGAACATGTAACTGAAGTTGGCCGCAGTGTAGCTTAATTCTGAGTGTTGCCAAACTTCATTCATACTGACGTTGTATTTGGTTGCCAACTCGCGCACAGCATCGCGTGTGTCGCCTGTGCAGGCACGTCAGAGTTTCTGAAATGTGCCGTTCCAAAGTGATTACATGGAGCGCTCAGCAGGGAGCGTCACCAAGAATTTCACTCTGGAGGGTGGTTTTAAAATGTGTCGTTTCCTAAGTGCGAATTTGCCGTCGCCGTCTTACCGGGAGGCACTAACGATACAATAATTCCCCGTTTCCATAGGAAACCGTCCTCGTGTAAAGTGCCCCTTAGTTTTGTCATTTTCTTTGTGGATGTTCTGTGTGTTGATTGATTCAAATAAATTAAATAAAAAGTCAGACCTACCTGGTCTGAAGCTTCCTGTGCTCCTGCTGAGACCCCCATAATGGATCTGTAGGCGGGCCCTCTCCCCGGCCATGCTGTCCAGAGACTTCCTGACGTCGGTCAGCTTCACCTCGTACCATTTGCCTCCCTGCTTGGCACTCAGCATCAAAGGGTTGGAATTGGGGGGTTAGATCACCATATGAGGGGATGGGTCAAATGCGGAGAACAAATTTCACACATTGTGTGACAATCAGTTGGACTTTACCTTTACCTTACAGCCGCCGCACGTTGCCCATCTCCCCGCTCTTCCACTCCTCTTTCTCCTCCAGCTGCACCAGGAGCATGGAGGACCTCTCACTCTCCAGCTGAGCTGGACCAGCTCCTGGACCCGCTGGATGTAGTTGGCCCATAGCTGCAGGAAGTCATGTATACTGGGGGGAGAAAAAAAGGGGGAGGGGAGCGCGAATGAACAAGCAGGAATGACACTGAGTAGGGATGGGTACCGAGACCCGGTACCAAACGGGCCCCGGGGCCGGATTTCGGGATACCGGAGGATCAATAAGCTTTCACGTTAACGGTTCTCTTATCGGTACTGTCTGGAGTGGAGAAATTAAGAAAATACCGTAAATTCCGGACTATAAGCCGCACCGGTGTATAAGCCGCACCTTCAAAGTTGACTATTTTTTTCTTATATAAGCCGCACCGGACTATAAGCCGCGGGTGTTTTAATGGTATTTTTTTTTTTTTTTTTTTTTTTGTGTTTTAATGTTGAATTACCATATGTAAGGGTTCATGCACAGAGGGGATTGTAGAGGAAGCTCCCATTTATTAACATTTCAACAAAACAACATAACACAACACCACCTGTGTTGTTTTTTACAGTGCACACAGTGTCATACAGTGTCATACAGTGTGGTGAAAAGAGGGCAAGAGAGGAAATTAAAACTTATTATAGTTATATAGGATTTATAGTTAGAAAGAGTGCTAAAAAAGAGAGATTTATTATTATTATTTTTTTTTTAAATCCATAGATAAGCCGCACCGTTATATAAGCCGCAGGGGCCAAAAAAGCCCAAAAAACGGGAAAAAAGGTGCGGCTTATAGTCCAGAATTTACGGTAGATGTCCTATAGGCTAGGCTATATAATTGCTAAATAAACCTTACATTATCTTGCACATTTTATCTCACCAACTCTGTAAGACAGGCCTATGATGTGTTTTTTGCGATTTCCAAACAAGAAAAGGGATCATCTTTTCCGCGTTGCTCTCCGTCAGACGAGAGAGACACAGCTGCTGCACTGCCAGCCAAGACGAGAGGAGTAGGACTGAGAGAGGAGAGGGGAGGGGCTGGGGGCGTGCCTGAGAGCACCCACCACACACATGCACAGCACAGGGAACAGGGAACCGGCAAGCAGGCAGATAGACTAGACATGCAACTGAGCAGCACAGCACACGTTAAGAATGGCTGAAAGAACGAAGCGAAGTGTGGTTGTACTTCACTCGAGTCGATGGTGACAATTCACGTTGTCACAAGTGCAATAAAACCTTTGCTAGTAAAAGGTGGAAACACGAGCAATTTGTCTAAACACTTAGCGAAAGTGCATCACATTCAAATGGAGAAATGCAGTTTTTGACAAGCTAGCTGGCCCTCCATCATCTCCTGTCAATGATGCCACGGTTGTGTTACCCAGTCTACCTCATCAGGTAACTATGTGAACGTGGTCATGATTAAGACGAGAGTAGTAAACATTTCCCCGCTGTTTTACTTCGTTTCGAACTCAAGCTCTCACTAGTGCCTTAAACGCTGCAACGCAGCCCTATGGAAGACTGTTATTTTGCTCCAAAATTACTTTTCATTAAAACCTGACCACCCACCCGTAGGTGGCGTGGTACCCCCTGGGACTGACACGGATCCACGTGACTACGTCACGTCCTGCCAGCCCAGGGAATAATCACTTCCGCTTTCTTCCACCCGCTGTGAAGACGTGTTTTGTGAAAGCTCCGCGGTTAACGAGGAGTTATATTATATAGCTTTAGATACTAGGCTCGTTCCGGCTGACTTGCCCACCTCAAGAGGGTCGCGTGGACGGGATAAAGCAGGCTTCGGAGACCGACCCTGTACCCTTCACCCTGCGGCGTCGGAACAAGTCATCTAAAAAGCTAAGAGTATCTTCCTTAGTTAACTGTTGTCAGACTGCCGCCGTGCAGTCGATGTGAAACGTTTCCCCGGAAACGGGGTAACGTTGTTAGGCTTGAGCGCATGACTCAGGTCTGCACTCATAACTCTAGCTAGGTTTGCATACATGCAGAATAGCTTGTACCGTTAGCACTAGAACAACAGGATAAATAGCACAGTTGTCACAGATAGCTAGCTGCATCCGTGCGGTTATTTCTGTTCCTAGGTACTTTAGGAACGCCGGCTTTAGAGCGCGCGCGTTAGATAGTTAGCTAGTTTGCTCAGTGCAGCTAGCTTGGACTACCTTGTAGCACTCCATATCTGGCTGCGTCCCCAGACAGGGTAACGCACCCGGTTATTGTGGCAGATAGCTAACGTGCACACGTGCAGTTAGTGTCTGTGTGCTAAGTTCTTCGCGCCAGCTACCTCTGTGTAGGGCGCGCCTTAAGCGAGAGTAGTAGCTAGTAGCCATGCTCTTCAGTGAAATAGCTAGTTAGCTAGCTTGCTCCCGTGCAGCCAGTATCTAGCGATGTGTAACCCCGTTTTCCTGTTAGACAGAGAGAGGGGGGAACAGCTAGGTGCTGTATTAGCTGTGAGGCTACCGGTTACGACCGGCACAATTAATTTGATGTGTGCATGCCTAAGGGCAGGAGCACGCCGCACAGGCGTTGCTGGGACCTACATAAATGTAGTGTAGCTTTTACTGGCGTCTGAGATTTTAGCTGGGCGATTCGCTAGCTAGGTGAGCTCGCCCCGCACCTATGTGTGGGCCGCTTCTCTCAGTACTTACGCCATCTTAGCCAGCTTGCTTGTCTGCTAAGTGTTGCTTGCCTCGTGCAATTAGCATCTACTAGATTAGAGCAACTCCCGCTGAGGAGTTTCTTCTGAGATCGACTAGCTTCGCGGGCCGCTGGCCTTTGCTTGCGGTCACGCTTGCTTCCCCGTGTTACTCAGGGTAGCGACGCGCTGCACCGGCCTGTGCGCAGGTTTGTGTTAGCGCACGCTTGTCTCTCAGTGCTATGCTAGCTTAGCTAGTGGCTTCCACGTCTGTTCTCTCGGGTTAACAGGTTGTGGGTATTGGGGCCCCCCCTTCGGGATGGGCTATTGCCGCTTACGTTACCATTGCACGCGCACGTTCGCTAGCCTCCGGGTTGCTTACTGTCTAGCCTGTGCTTCTTGCTAGCTTGCTTAAGCATTACTCCCGCTATTAGGGTGCGCCCTGCGGGAGCTTGCTATTAGTGGTTAGCTTCCTGCTTCCTCTTGCTACTGAGCAGGGAAGGTCAGGGTTCGATACAACAGCGCGTCAGTAGGCGGAGCTTGCGTAAGAAGTTCTCCCCCAGCATGCACAGCTTCTACGGAACTGTCCATGCGGCGGGGGGGCGTAGCCTCTCACGTCCCGCCCCCCATCAGGGCACCGGATCGAAAGGTCCAGGTGCCCAGCAATATGCTCATGACTATATTTCAGGGATCATTTCTATAGTTTCTAACTTGAGAAATGTGTTTCTAAAATGTTCAGTCTCGCTATCCACGATGATGAGACGGTGATACTCTTTTCTGAGCGCGAAGCGGGCAGAGAGACTTGATTCAGTTCATATGCTCTCTGCTTTTGATGACCGTTCACTGTCTCCTATGGGGACATTGAGGAAGAGAGTATGATCCGAGTGGTGGAACGGGTTCCGCTCCGTTGGCCACAAGAGACCATCTTGTCCAACAGGCTCGATGCCTGGGAGCATCTATGTTCCCCCGTCCCCATTACGGCGCACCCTCCAGAGGGGATACGCGCTACAGTTTGCCCACCCACGTTCGACGGGACCCCCGATCTGGCCGTGGAGGAGGAGGCCATGGACGGATACATGCGTCCAAAATTGGACCTTCGGCGTCTCAACAAGACGCTGAGGAAGTCCCATCCCGAATGCTCTCTTCCCCACCTGTTCAAGTTGAGACAGGGGGATTTCTTACTTCCAGGGATCTGGAAGGTGCGGTCTTCCATGTCCACATGGTCAGGAGACACAGGAAATACCTGAGGTTCTCCTTCCGGGGGAAGGCTTACGAGTTCTGTGGCTTGCCATTCGGCATGTCTTTGAGCCCGCGAACCCTCACGGTGTGCGTGGAGGCAGCCGTGGCTCCCCTCCGCGCCTTCCTATATCTCAACGACGTTCTCTTAGCGGCCGACTCGAGGGTCTGTGCCGCAGAACATACCAAGGTGGTGACCGATCACCGGCAAACCTTAGGGTTTTTGGTGAACTGGCAGAAGAGTTGCCTCGTCCCAGCGCAGGCGGCGACCTTCCTGGGGCTCGAGCTATACTTCCTGCGAGCCTTTCGCCAGAGCGACAGGCGCGCACGGTTCGGACAGCAAGCCAAGGACGTTAGGTCTGTGCCCTCGGTGTCAGTGCATCAGTGCACAGTAATGTTGGGCCTGATGGCCTCAGCACTGCATGTGCTCCCGCTAGGGAGGCTACACATGCTCTCGTGGTCCAAATATGGTTCTCAGGCTTCGCCTGGACTCGGCCGGGGACCGTCATCGCAGGGTTCCTCTGACAGGTCAGGCCTGGCAGGCGCTGGCTATATGGGCGGACCCCCGTTACCTCTCGAGAGGTACTCGGTGGGGCCCTGTCCCGCTCAGGATGGTAATTCGCACAGACGCCTCCCTCTGGGGAGGGGGTGCGATTTGCGGGCATTTTTCGGCGAACGGCCGGTGGGAGGCTCAGGAGCTTCGCCACATAAACGTGCTAGAGCTGAAGGCGATTCGCCGGGCTCTGCCTCAGGACAAGCCCACCATCAATGGCGCCGTGGGCCCATTGTTGGTTGGGAGCTCTCTTGGGGACCGCACTGCCGGACAAGTCCGCGTGCGGCCAGACTCGAAAGAGAACGTTGCCTCCGCAGTCCCCCCGGCCTGCGGAGGTAACACTTCCAGCGGCTCACACATGGGCACCATGTGCTGATTCGCTCGGACAATAGGGCAGCGATCGCCCACCTGAACAAACAGGGCGGTGTGCGGTCGGGGGCGCTGAACCATAGCGGGGATTCACCTGTGGGTGTTTCCCCGTCTCCTTTCAGTGTCAGCGGTCTATCTGCCGGGACGGCGGAGTTACGACCGGCCTGCTGTCTCGAGGCAATCCCCGTTATATGGAGTGGTGCCTCCACCCTCGGGTGATGGAACAGGTTTGGGCCAGGGTTGGTCGCGCCTGTGTCGATCTCTCGCATCGCGGCGCGCGACACACTGCCCACTGTGGTTCTCGATCCAGGAGGACAGCCCCCGTTAGGTCATGACGCGCTAAAAGCGCACGCGTGGCCGAGGGAGGGGCTCTATGCGTTTCCCCCGACCCCCCCTGATCCGTCAGGTGTGGGACAGGGTGAGGGAACACCGCCTCCGGCTCGTTTTAGTCTGTTTGGCACAGGCAGACATGGTTTGCGGACCTGGTCTCCCTGGCGCAAGATCCGCCCTGGGCATTGCCGGTACGGGCCGATCTATCCCAGGCGGAGGGGGAGGTGTGCCACCCCTCCCCAGGCAGGTGGAAGCTAGCGGTCTGGCTCCTGAACCGGACCAGTTGCTAGCCCAGGGCTTGCCTGATAATGTGGGATGCACTATGCATTTAAGGTGTACGTAGCCGCGATTCTGCGTGCCATAGGGGAATTGAAGGGAGCCCCGTGGGGGCGTACCCTTTGGTCTTGCGCCTCATGAAGGGGGCGCGTAAACTGCGCCCGCCGTCGCGGTGCGTTTTTCCCCCCAAATCGGACCTGGTTACGGTGCTGGACGGGCTAACGGGTCATCCGTTTGAGCCCTTGGACTCCGCCGATTTAAGGGTTCTGTCTTTAAAGACCGCGCTGCTGCTGGCCCTTGGACTCCGCCGATTTAAGGGTTCTGTCTTTAAAGACCGCGCTGCTGCTGGTCGTCAGGAAAGAGAGTTGGTGACCTGATTGCCCTCTCGGTGCAGCAGGCCTGTGTGGTAATGATGGGCGCAGGGTTACGTTGCGACCTAACCCGGCTTACCAACCTAAGATTATTAATGTCAGCTTTAGGTCTATGGTCATAGACTTATCAGCATTCTGTCCCCCGCCGTTCAGTTAGAGACGGGCGAGGAGAGACGTTTGCTCATGCTGTGCCCCGTAAGGGCGCTCTCGGCCTATGTGGCCAGGACGCGTTCTTTACGCTTTACAGATCAGCTGTTGGTTTGCTTTGGGCAAAGGGCCCAGGGCGGACCCCTTTCCAAGGATCGCTTATCACACTGGATAGTGGAGGCGATCGCGTTGGCATACTTTGCCGTGGGCAAGGTTCCCCAGGAGGGTATCAAGGCGCTTTCTACGCGAGGTGTTGCGACATCCTCTGCGTTGTTGCGCGGTGTGTCGGTGGAGGACATGTGTGCCGCGGCCTCATGGTCCTCTCATCACACTTTTGTCAGGTACTACAGTCTCGACGTGTCCGGTGCGCAGTTCGCGCACGCGGTGCTGTCGGTGGCAAGAAAGTAGTATCGTTGCCACTAGGGATGTTCATCAATTATCGAAAATCGATAATCGATCGTTAAGGATTGGAATCGATCCTGTGGCATTTGGATCGATTTTTTAATTATTTAATTTTTTTTTTTTTTTTTTTTTTTTTGGACTAGGTTTGGGTGGAATTCGTTCCTCCTCGCCCCACTCCATTGCACAGCCGACTAACGTGAGGTGGAGCTTCATATAGTCTCTAGTTTTCTGGCTGGGCACGGGCCTTTGTGCCAACAAAACTGTTTTAAACATGAGAAATTCACACCGGCATGCGCCGGGGACAGCAGTGTTGGAGAGGAGACACATTGAAATAAAGAGTTCATTGAGGAGAACACGTTGTCTTTCGTATTTTCTGCCATAGGCATTCATTTTGTTAAAAAAAAAAAAAAAAAATTGAAAATATTGAAAATTTTCTAAGTATTAATAAAATCGATAATCGATAATTGATCGTTAATTCTCACCGATTATCGATTTTGGAAAATTTTCAAAATGAACATCCCTAGTTGCCACTCTAATATGTCAGACGGTTAGGCATAAACTTTGCCATATGGCCGTGGTTCACCGGTGCCTTTCGGGTCGCCCTGTGGGGTGCTCCCGGCAGCAAGGTCGGTTGAATGGAGGCACTAGTGAGAGCTTGAGTTCGAAACGAAGTAAAATGTTAGGGTTGTGCTACAACCCAGGTTTTATGAGTGAGAACGAGAGCTCTCACTACCCAGCCTTGCTGTGTCGATGCGTCACGGGGTGCGTCGGATCTCAGCGGGCTGGAAGAAATTAGAGTGATTATTCCCTGGGCTGGCAGGACGTGACGTAGTCACGTGGATCCGTGTCAGTCCCAGGGGGTACCACGCCACCTACGGGTGGGTGGTCAGGTTTTAATGAAAAGTAATTTTGGAGCAAAATAACAGTCTTCCATAGGGCTGCGTTGCAGCGTTTAAGGCACTAGTGAGAGCTCTCGTTCTCACTCGTAAAACCTGGGTTGTAGCACAACCCTAACGTTTGGGTGTGTTCATCATCATAAATACAGTCTGATATAAATCGTCAGGTGACGGTCATTATCTCAGTTGTCGTTCAGAAATTTTACTTTCAGAGCAGGGGGGATTTTTATTTAATGATTTGGGGGGAAGTACAGGAGACAGATACTGTCTTGCTTTATTTTTATTATGCTTTCCCTAGCTGAATGTTGCTATTGGCACAGTGTGGTAGAAGGATATTTTAGGATATTTAAATTAACACATTCACTGCCAGCCGTTTTTCAATACTGTAGTTAGCTTCTGCCAGAGGGGTTTTTTAAGGATTCTGGCTCATCTTTCAAGAGCCGAGGATTCGTTTCTGTTAGGATTTTGTGAACACACAATATCTCAAAAGAACTAATAGAATGTGTGCTTTCTCTGTCTAAAAGAGTTAGTTTGTAGAGTTAGTAGTTATGTAAGCATTAGCAGTTGAATACAGCATGGTTTCAGCGTCTGAAAATTTATTCTGAGATAAACGGCTTTTTGTGAAATTCGATAGAACAGTCACTTTAACCATTCATTTTTGGCATCAGTAAGACGTCAGACATCTAAACAATAGTTTTGAACAGTAATTTCCTCCATAACAGCAGGAAACACCCCTCTCCTTCAAACTCCTCCCTCCGTGTGTGTTTTTCTTGGCTGCAGCGGGCGTGTCACAAGCTCGTTTCTGTTGCTGCTGTAACCTCGCGTCACCAGGCTCACTGCTTTGCTGCTGCTGTGCCTGTCTGCTGGCGGCCGCTGGGCAAGTGTGGATGGGCTCGCTCGTTTCTTGGGGTTCTGAGAGCTTTGATGAAGCTTTTGCGATTCTGGTCTTATTTATGCTGCGTGTTTCAAAGTGTGTTCCACCCGTAATCTATTATGCAAATTTGCAAAACCCCACCGCCAGCTCCCAAGCGCGAAAGCGTTTTCGCCAATCAATTTTCATGAGAATGGCTTCCTCACACTGCTTTTTGCTTGCCTTCCTCTAGAATGGAGAGCACTGTCGCCACTTAGTGGGTCGGTGGAATGGGTTGTACACGTTCGGTAGCTCCAATATTTTTATAGGAGACGTGGGGGGCATTGATCCACGTAGCACCGTCAATTTTTTTTTTTTTTTTTTTGACGTCTCAACTCGTCATTGGCAGTCAACCGTTGGATTTTTTTTGACGAGTCAACTCACCATTGGCAGTGAACGTGTTAATAATAAAAACGCACCCATTAAGATTTTGCTACTTTTTTTTGTTAAAGCTAGCTGAGCCTGCAGCTACAATGAACCAGCCCAGTCCCACTCCCACCCCCACCCCTCCTCCCTCTACTGCTGGTCCAAGCAGAAACCCCTTCACCATGGCAGCTAGTGGGAGAATGACTGAGGAAAGTTAAATGAGTGCCACCTAACTGTGACTAGGTTAATTTGTCTATTCCCCCCCCCTTTCTCCTCTTAAAAATAACAAAAAGAACCGACAACAACCAGTCCCATTTGTTTTGGGATTTTTTTTCTCGTAAAAATAACAAAAAGTACCGATAAGAGTACCGTTAAAGTACCGGATCGATAAGCAGTATCGATAAGAGTACTAGTATCGTTAATTCCTTAACGATACCCATCCCTAACGCTGAGCAACTATATAGTGTATACAGCTGAGCAGTGCAGCGCGGAGCTAATCACCATGGCAACAGTAAACAATCAACGACGTAGAAGAAAGTGAAGCGCGCACATATAGCCAGAAAAATGCAGCATGAAAAGCAGCAAGGCACAATCACAGATGTATCTTTAATAAGCACCTTCTCTCTGAGAGCTGCTGTTTTCATGCCTTCATGGTCGAATCTCCTCTTATTTCCCATCATGTAACCAAGTCCACTGCCTCACAAAACTTACGTCTCCATGACTGTTGTGCAACTTCTACCTGTCTCTGTTCTGGCTCTGTTCTGGCTCTGTTCTGGCTAGTCACGTGGATCCGTGTCAGTCCCAGGGGGTACCACGCCACCTACGGGTGGGTGGTCAGGTTTTAATGAAAAGTAATTTTGGAGCAAAATAACAGTCTTCCATAGGGCTGCGTTGCAGCGTTTAAGGCACTAGTGAGAGCTCTCGTTCTCACTCGTAAAACCTGGGTTGTAGCACAACCCTAACGTTTGGGTGTGTTCATCATCATAAATACAGTCTGATATAAATCGTCAGGTGACGGTCATCATCTCAGTTGTCGTTCAGAAATTTTACTTTCAGAGCAGGGGGGATTTTTATTTAATGATTTGGGGGGAAGTACAGGAGACAGATACTGTCTTGCTTTATTTTTATTATGCTTTCCCTAGCTGAATGTTGCTATTGGCACAGTGTGGTAGAAGGATATTTTAGGATATTTAAATTAACACATTCACTGCCAGCCGTTTTTCAATACTGTAGTTAGCTTCTGCCAGAGGGGTTTTTTAAGGATTCTGGCTCATCTTTCAAGAGCCGAGGATTCGTTTCTGTTAGGATTTTGTGAACACACAATATCTCAAAAGAACTAATAGAATGTGTGCTTTCTCTGTCTAAAAGAGTTAGTTTGTAGAGTTAGTAGTTATGTAAGCATTAGCAGTTGAATACAGCATGGTTTCAGCGTCTGAAAATTTATTCTGAGATAAACGGCTTTTTGTGAAATTCGATAGAACAGTCACTTTAACCATTCATTTTTGGCATCAGTAAGACGTCAGACATCTAAACAATAGTTTTGAACAGTAATTTCCTCCATAACAGCAGGAAACACCCCTCTCCTTCAAACTCCTCCCTCCGTGTGTGTTCTTCTTGGCTGCAGCGGGCGTGTCACAAGCTCGTTTCTGTTGCTGCTGTAACCTCGCGTCACCAGGCTCACTGCTTTGCTGCTGCTGTGCCTGTCTGCTGGCGGCCGCTGGGCAAGTGTGGATGGGCTCGCTCGTTTCTTGGGGTTCTGAGAGCTTTGATGAAGCTTTTGCGATTCTGGTCTTATTTATGCTGCGTGTTTCAAAGTGTGTTCCACCCGTAATCTATTATGCAAATTTGCAAAACCCCACCGCCAGCTCCCAAGCGCGAAAGCGTTTTCGCCAATCAATTTTCATGAGAATGGCTTCCTCACACTGCTTTTTGCTTGCCTTCCTCTAGAATGGAGAGCACTGTCGCCACTTAGTGGGTCGGTGGAATGGGTTGTACACGTTCGGTAGCTCCAATATTTTTATAGGAGACGTGGGGGGCATTGATCCACGTAGCACCGTCAATTTTTTTTTTTTTTTTTTTGACGTCTCAACTCGTCATTGGCAGTCAACCGTTGGATTTTTTTTGACGAGTCAACTCGCCATTGGCAGTGAACGTGTTAATAATAAAAACGCACCCATTAAGATTTTGCTACTTTTTTTTGTTAAAGCTAGCTGAGCCTGCAGCTACAATGAACCAGCCCAGTCCCACTCCCACCCCCACCCCTCCTCCCTCTACTGCTGGTCCAAGCAGAAACCCCTTCACCATGGCAGCTAGTGGGAGAATGACTGAGGAAAGTTAAATGAGTGCCACCTAACTGTGACTAGGTTAATTTGTCTATTCCCCCCCCCTTTCTCCTCTTAAAAATAACAAAAAGAACCGACAACAACCAGTCCCATTTGTTTTGGGATTTTTTTTCTCGTAAAAATAACAAAAAGTACCGATAAGAGTACCGTTAAAGTACCGGATCGATAAGCAGTATCGATAAGAGTACTAGTATCGTTAATTCCTTAACGATACCCATCCCTAACGCTGAGCAACTATATAGTGTATACAGCTGAGCAGTGCAGCGCGGAGCTAATCACCATGGCAACAGTAAACAATCAACGACGTAGAAGAAAGTGAAGCGCGCACATATAGCCAGAAAAATGCAGCATGAAAAGCAGCAAGGCACAATCACAGATGTATCTTTAATAAGCACCTTCTCTCTGAGAGCTGCTGTTTTCATGCCTTCATGGTCGAATCTCCTCTTATTTCCCATCATGTAACCAAGTCCACTGCCTCACAAAACTTACGTCTCCATGACTGTTGTGCAACTTCTACCTGGCTCTGTTCTGGCTCTGTTCTGGCTCTGTTCTGGCTCTGTAGTGTGGCTCTGTTCTGGCTCTGTTCTGGCTCTGTTCTGGCTCTGTTCTGGCTCTGTAGTGTGGCTCTGTTCTGGCTCTGTAGTGTGGCTCTGTTCTGGCTCTGTAGTGTGGCTCTGTTCTGGCTCTGTTCTGGCTCTGTAGTGTGGCTCTGTTCTGGCTCTGTTCTGGCTCTGTAGTGTGGTTCTGTTCTGGCTCTGTTCTGGCTCTGTAGTGTGGCTCTGTTCTGGCTCTGTTCTGGCTCTGTAGTGTGGCGATAACGGGCTGGGGTCGTTGTCACCCTGGGCTCAGCTGGCATTTCCAGTCCTGCTGTGTTGGCTACAGTTTGTAGCATTCTATCCACCACTGCATCATCTCGCACTTCTTCTATGTTCTTTCAAAGCACATTAGTGCACTCAAGCAGGGGCAATTTTCCACTGGGGACAAAACCTTGATTTTCAAAACCTTGATTCTGTCCCCCCCACTTTTTAAACTGAAAAAATTGTGGGTAAACTGAAAAAATTATGCTTAATATACTATTTGACCAGCCATCATATTATGGCTGAGAATGTTAATTGAGTTGCTAATTATAAGCTATAGGCTACTCCAAAAGATTGCCATGGATTTCCTCGTCTGTAAAAAGTGACCTCTCCAGACCCTGAATGCATTTCTAATGGCGCTCTGTATGGAAATTCCCCTTTCCAAGCCGTCCCTGAAGGCAGCACTCACAGAGTTTGGCTTTTCTTAAGACTAAATAATGATATCACAACAGTATTGTAACAGCAAATTTAACTTTTGTACTAATATTATTCAGTTTGTGGAGTTATTTTTCTGTGACAAGTATAATCCAAATGTTAATTTAAAATGAGATATTCCTCTAAATCTGGCTAAAAACGTTAAAACTTTTTTGCCAGCCCCTGCCCCTCTAATATTCTCTGCACGTCCCTGCTGCTGTATAAAGGGTTAGGTGATGAGAGGAAGTGAACATGGTGAGCAGTGAACATGGTTGAATTTAAAATAAAGCACACTAATAATAATAATAATGATAATAATAATAATACAACCAACATGATTTCAATATGGCTCTGGCTTTCACATCAGTATTGTTCTATGCCTTGTTCATGTCACCTGCTTTCATATCAGAGCTCTGATGAGTTGGAGGAGGTGGTGTCTAAAAGGCATGTATTGAGTGATGTGTGTAGTTCTTCATAGATCTAGCTAGCCTCTTAATCTTCCCCTCAGAGTGCACCAAATTGATGCATTTTACTTTAAAATGTAAAAACAAAAAATCTTCCGGGGGGGGGCATGTCCCCAGACCCCCCTAGAGGGTCAGCGCTCCACATTTTATTGTGTCCCCCCCACTTGCGAAACCAGGTATTCGCCCTTTCAAGTGCACCCAGTGTGTTCGCTTTGCGGTCAGGGCCGGCGCGTGCCATTCTGCCGCTCTAGGCGAGAACAAATGATGCCGTCCCCAATTGGCAACACCCCTTCGCTCTGATGGAGCCACTCCCCCTCTCCAACTGCTCTCTCTCTCTCTTTTCACACTTCCAAAGGGGCAATCAACAACGTAAATAAACATTATTTTACTTTGAAATTGGTTTTTATTTGACGAATGTCTGGTTTCGGAGTTCCTGTCTGCCCTGATCTGATCTGTTCAGCTTGACAGAGTCGCTCACGGGCGCAGAGGTCCGCACACAAAAATAGAAATCTAGGCTATCTTGCAACTTGCAACACGAAATTTGGCACTGCACTGTGTCGAGTTCCCCTCAGCACACTCCCCAAAGTTGAAGTCAATCTGACGAATGGTTCTTGAGATAAACCACATTTTCTATGTTGCCAGTAGGTGGCGCTATGCCGAATTGCACAAAAACAGGGCACTGCACTGCACAATAGGGCACACTCCCAAAGTTTGAAGTCGATCCGACCAACGGTTCTCGATGGCATGCAGCAGATGATGCTCATCCATAAGCAGTGGTGGAAATGGCCAGGTTTTACTCTGGGAACCCTACTTACACAGGATGCGGGTTCCTGGAAGTGGTGTTGCCCTAGAGCAGAGGTTCTCAAATGTCCCCCCCCCCCTCCCCCTCCCCGCCTTCTATTCAATCTCAAGGACTCGATGTTGATTAAGGGCACTTTACACGAGGACGGTTTCCTATGGAAACGGGGAATTATTTTATCGTTTGTGCCTCCCGTTAAGACGGCGACGGCAAATTCGCGCTTAGGAAACGACACATTTTGAAACCACCCTCCAGAGTGGAATTCTTGGTGACGCTTCCCGCTGAGCGCTCCATGTAATCGCTTGAAGACGGCACATTTCAGGAACTCTGACGTGCCTGCACACGCGACACACGCGATTACGTCATAGCCGTGCGCGGGTTACAGAACAACAACATCAGTCCGGAAACAACACGAAGAGAAGCAGACATGGATCTTATGGTTGTGCTCTCGTTGATGTTGCGGGTGCAGATCCAGATAATACTGGCAGCTCTACGCCTTATCGAAGAGTATTCTGAGGAGGTACACGGAATGGATTATATGCGTAGTATGCAAATACTGTACGACGCTCCACCACTACGTCAGCGGAGGGTAACCGAAAGACGCTTTTGGACAAACCCCGGTAGGTCAAGCAGTTGGTGGGACAACTTTGTGAATGGCGTGGCCCTCGAGGAAGCATGGAAACAGAGCTTCCGAATGTCCAGAGCCGCTCTTGTTGCCCTGAGCGAGGAACTGCGCCCTTACATCGAGGGTGTAACTACTAATATGAGAGCGCCGGTTCCAGTCATGAAAAAGGTAGCTTGCACATTGTACTATTTAAATGATGAGGGAAGACTAAGCAAAGCTGCTAATTCCTTTGGCTTGTCACGACCGACTGTTTCAGTCATAGTTAGGGAAACGTGCAAAGCAATAACTAAGTACCTGGGCCCAAAATACATCAAGCTGCCTTATACTGTGCCTGAGGCTGAGGAGCTAGTTGCTGGATTTCAACGTGAGCATGGAATGCCACAATGCTTGGGAGCGGTAGATGGGACCCACATTGAAATCAAACAGCCATCTGTCAGCTCCACTGACTACATCAATAGGAAGGGCAGATATTCCCTGAATGTCCAGGCTGTATGTGATTATCAATACAGATTCATGTCTGTCTGCATACAGTGGCCTGGGAGTGTGCACGATGCACGCGTGTTTGCCAATTCCAGGGTGAACACCTGTTTCAAGACTGGGAAGATCCCTGCTCTGGAAAAGCAGATCGTGGACGACGAGGAGGCCATACCCATTTTTCTTCTGGGTGACCCTGCCTACCCACTACTGCCGTACCTTATGAAAGAGTACTCCAATGGTGGCTCGACCCCATCTGAACAGTACTTTGGACTGTCTCTGTGTAGGGCCCGCATGGTAATTGAGTGTTCTTTTGGGCGGCTCAAGGGCAGGTTTGGAGCCTTGAGGAGACCTATGGACATAAACATGCGTGACCTGCCCAATGTGATCTATGCTTGCTTTGTCCTGCACAACTACTGTGAGATGTGTAAGGAGACTGTGGACACCTGTGCAGAGCGAGGAGCCGTCCAAACTGACCATGATGTCCAGCCTCCCACACAGAGCAACTGCTATGCCACTGACTGTAATGAGGCCCGCGGAAAGAGAGTGAGGAGAATACTCACAAAGTACCTCGATCCCTGATCCCTGCCACAGTAACAATAACCAAGCTTGTTCAATGGGTTTGGTGCATATTGTTAATGTTGACTATAGTGTGTGATACTTTTTTTTTTTTTTTAGACTGTTGGGTTGATTGTTCTTGATAAACATTTCTTTTTCTTATGGTCAAACTGAAGAATATCTTGAAGCCCATTTGTTTTTAACCAGTATGAGGAAGGGGTGGACACTACGCTCTGCAACTGTATAGGGCTAGATATATATATATTTTTTTTTTCAACCGTTTTTGCAAGAGTCACAATGTTTACAGACTGTCCACTGTCACTCAGATGGTACTTTAGCTATATAGGGCTAGCTATGTATATATATTTTTTTCTTTTTTTGTTACCTTTTTTTCAAGAGTCACAATACACACTGTTTACTGTCGCTTCAATGGTACTTTGGCTGTGGGGCTCCGCGGGACCAATGTACTATGTAATGTAGTAAATGTATGTGAGCAAATGTGACATTATTCTGCGACTACAGAATGTAATAAATCTTATGTGATTCTGTTTGGATTGTTAATGTGATTTGTCCAGAGACATACTGCCAATATTGCCCCTGCCAATGAGGTCATCGAGTATGGATGAGGAATTATTTAACCAGTGCAATATGTGAGCAGATTGGCAGGCTACACTGTACATACTCAACTGCTTTATTGTGACATGGGTTCTGCCTTGGGTGGATATTTGACATACACTGCATGCACACTTGAAGTCACACATGGTAGTCCACACAGCCTAGGTGAGAAAAAATGCATTTGTCCACTCTGTGGTAATGGTTTTGGGTGTAAACAAAACTTGAAGACACACACGCTAGTCCACATTTCCTATATATGTATATATATGTCTACGGTCCACACAGGTGGATTAAAATCTATTCACTTGTAAACTCCAAGTAGCTCATTTTTGTATTTTGATATTCTAACTGCCTGCTGAGCTGCTTCGGTCCACACCTTTTTGTGCGTTCATAATCAGAAGCAGAGAATCACTTTAGTGATCCCGGGGGGAAATTAGATGCTACAGGGGGAAGAATTAAATCTAAAAAACAACCAAAATATGCCTACAGCAAACCAATGACACAGCCATAAAATAGCCTATAGAAACACAATATACACAAAGTGCCTGCAGTGGTCAGACGTAGCACCCCCCACGTCTG
Organism: Poromitra crassiceps; assembly: GCF_964638095.1. Taxonomy (NCBI): domain Eukaryota; kingdom Metazoa; phylum Chordata; class Actinopteri; order Beryciformes; family Melamphaidae; genus Poromitra; species Poromitra crassiceps. The sequence goes on from NW_028152144.1 coordinate 28,394, forward strand.
AGACTAACAATGCAATGGGATGCATGCAGGTGCAAATCAGATGGGCTTGTCCATATTGCTGGCCTTTGTACATCTGATTGGCCACCATTTTGTCATTTCCATGGCAATAGATATTCTAGCAGCTTATAGCCTACAGCTGTAAACCATAAGTGTCGTGTGTTCACATGCAGAAAGGCTTGCATTCCTTCAGAAATGGGTACTCGACTACTCATTCAATACAAAGCGTAACAAAGCAGTACAGCGGTGACTAGTTCACCCCCCTGAATGTAGTACCTGGCTCATGTATGAACTGTACTGGAAACAAATTCTACCAGCCTGGCTGTGTGTTCATTAAAGAATATCTAGCTATTCCATGTCATATTAAAACCACTATGATTTTTGTGTAAGGCATGAGGTATAATTTTCCATAACTATATGGACCCTACATTTGAGTGTACTCAGACAAATCTGTTGAACTGCAACTACTTGTTGCCATGTGTTTTTATTGCAACAATAATCACTTCACAATCAATTCAACTATCACAAAAAATAAAATAAAAAACAGCTCAAAAATGTGCAAATGTGTGTAAAAGCATAGCAGCAAGTGTCAGTTTGAATGTGCACATAAAATAACACTGAGTGACACGTGAGCTAATGTCACACAACAAAAAAAGCTTTAAATGTAAAAACCAATCAAAAAAAGGAAACAAAACACAGCAATCAAATGTAAACTCAAACAGAAAACCAAACGGAAGCCTAAACATCTTCTGGCTCTTCCCGAAGCAGTGCACGTCTGTACGAGTACGGCGCTGGACGGGCGGGTGTGTAAGAGTCATGTGTAGGTGGTGTGGGTCCATATGGGGTAGGCGGAGGTTGATGCGGTGTGCTCATGAATCTGGGTGCTGGGACAAGGGGCTGCTGCATCTGTGCATGTCCATATGGCTGCTGCACCATCATGTGCCTCACCAGCATGTGGAAGTCACTGCTCATCTGTTGTGATGTCCCAAGTAGCCCCGTCATGACGAGGTCTAGCCTCTCCTGCCGCTCCTTGCTGTCCCTTCTAGACTCCTCCATTATCTCCATCATCTTCTTCTTCAGGTCGAGGTCAGCCTGCAGCGGGTCGGTGCGAAGTTTTCGCTTCAGCCTGTCCACTCGGTGGTTCTGGAGCCGTGTCTTGAAAAGAGCAGAGGGAAAATATGTACATTAATTCATTTGTTTGTTATAAATGTGGCAATGGAAATATTAGCTTCCAGAAAGAAACTAGTATAAACATTTTCATTTATCGTTAAGAGGCAACAACTCAAACATAAACAAACCAGAGTAGATAGGCTACATTTTATAGGGTGATTTATGTCCCACACACAAAGTGTTACACAAAAGCAATACAGAAAACCATGGACAGCTAATCATGAAGTACAGAACAGTATTTCTATTCATTTGTAGCCTTGAGTCAATGTAACCACATAATTATTTAGACTACGAGTGATGAACACAACTTGTGTTGTGTTCATGTAGGCTGTGGGGCCTAGCTTGTGGCATAACGTTACCCCCTTTGTCCCCTGCTACTGGTGGGCACATAGGAACGCAATGCCTAACGGGAGGAATAATGAGCCAAATCTACCTGAATAAGGTCCCTTCTGGTCCCAATGTTGGCCGCCTCGACCTCGTCAGCTTCTTCGGTTTCAGGGCTTGCTCCCTGGTCAGTTGGGCTTGCTCCCTGGTCAGTTGAAGTGGAAGAAGTCTCTTCCATCAGCTGCTCTGACTCGATGCCATGCTCAATGCTGGTAGTGGCTGGCGACCCACCCCAGATATCTTTGCACAGCTCGAAGAAAATGTACACAACTCGGCCGTAACCGCTCCGTCGTTGTGCGGCTACAGCCTGTCTGAATTTCCCCCGGATCGCCTTAAGTTTTGACGCCACCTGATGTTTGGAAATCTCGGCTTTGTCGTGGGGGAAGCTGGTGCCTTCCTCATCTCGTGCAGGATATAGGTTGATGAACTCTGACAAAATGTCTGCATACTTCGTCTGCACGGTCTCCCAATCTACACCCTCATGCTCTTTGGTGGTTTTGTAGGCCCGACTTGTGCGTAGCAACAACTCGACCTCTTCCTCCGTCCAAACAAAGTAGTCGGACTTGCTTTTAGCTTTCGCCATTCTGTTCAATGTTTACCGCTGCTGTGAGAGAAATGTTTTGAAAGGAAGTTGCGGAAGTATTTATAGGCTGACCCGGCACTCCAAGTTTTGGAGCGACGAGCAATGCCCCGTTGACCATCACACTGCCACCTAGCGACCTGGCATGTACATTACAGCGTTTTAAAAATTCGACAGCGCTCATGTAAACGGGGGAGAAGCCCGAGAAGGTGTGAAGGAAAAGGTGTGAAGGAAACGCTATTGTGTCGTTTCTTACAGAAACTGTCCTCGTGTAAAGGGCCTAGGGGCACTTTACACGAGGACGGTTTCCTATGGAAACGGGGAATTATTTTATCGTTTGTGCCTCCCGTTAAGACGGCGACGGCAAATTCGCGCTTAGGAAACGACACATTTTGAAACCACCCTCCAGAGTGGAATTCTTGGTGACGCTTCCCGCTGAGCGCTCCATGTAATCACTTGAAGACGGCACATTTCAGGAACTCTGACGTGCCTGCACACGCGACACACGCGATTACGTCATAGCCGTGCGCGGGTTACAGAACAACAACATCAGTCCGGAAACAACACGAAGAGAAGCAGACATGGATCTTATGGTTGTGCTCTCGTTGATGTTGCGGGTGCAGATCCAGATAATACTGGCAGCTCTACGCCTTATCGAAGAGTATTCTGAGGAGGTACACGGAATGGATTATATGCGTAGTATGCAAATACTGTACGACGCTCCACCACTACGTCAGCGGAGGGTAACCGAAAGACGCTTTTGGACAAACCCCGGTAGGTCAAGCAGTTGGTGGGACAACTTTGTGAATGGCGTGGCCCTCGAGGAAGCATGGAAACAGAGCTTCCGAATGTCCAGAGCCGCTCTTGTTGCCCTGAGCGAGGAACTGCGCCCTTACATCGAGGGTGTAACTACTAATATGAGAGCGCCGGTTCCAGTCATGAAAAAGGTAGCTTGCACATTGTACTATTTAAATGATGAGGGAAGACTAAGCAAAGCTGCTAATTCCTTTGGCTTGTCACGACCGACTGTTTCAGTCATAGTTAGGGAAACGTGCAAAGCAATAACTAAGTACCTGGGCCCAAAATACATCAAGCTGCCTTATACTGTGCCTGAGGCTGAGGAGCTAGTTGCTGGATTTCAACGTGAGCATGGAATGCCACAATGCTTGGGAGCGGTAGATGGGACCCACATTGAAATCAAACAGCCATCTGTCAGCTCCACTGACTACATCAATAGGAAGGGCAGATATTCCCTGAATGTCCAGGCTGTATGTGATTATCAATACAGATTCATGTCTGTCTGCATACAGTGGCCTGGGAGTGTGCACGATGCACGCGTGTTTGCCAATTCCAGGGTGAACACCTGTTTCAAGACTGGGAAGATCCCTGCTCTGGAAAAGCAGATCGTGGACGACGAGGAGGCCATACCCATTTTTCTTCTGGGTGACCCTGCCTACCCACTACTGCCGTACCTTATGAAAGAGTACTCCAATGGTGGCTCGACCCCATCTGAACAGTACTTTGGACTGTCTCTGTGTAGGGCCCGCATGGTAATTGAGTGTTCTTTTGGGCGGCTCAAGGGCAGGTTTGGAGCCTTGAGGAGACCTATGGACATAAACATGCGTGACCTGCCCAATGTGATCTATGCTTGCTTTGTCCTGCACAACTACTGTGAGATGTGTAAGGAGACTGTGGACACCTGTGCAGAGCGAGGAGCCGTCCAAACTGACCATGATGTCCAGCCTCCCACACAGAGCAACTGCTATGCCACTGACTGTAATGAGGCCCGCGGAAAGAGAGTGAGGAGAATACTCACAAAGTACCTCGATCCCTGATCCCTGCCACAGTAACAATAACCAAGCTTGTTCAATGGGTTTGGTGCATATTGTTAATGTTGACTATAGTGTGTGATACTTTTTTTTTTTTTTTTTAGACTGTTGGGTTGATTGTTCTTGATAAACATTTCTTTTTCTTATGGTCAAACTGAAGAATATCTTGAAGCCCATTTGTTTTTAACCAGTATGAGGAAGGGGTGGACACTACGCTCTGCAACTGTATAGGGCTAGATATATATATATTTTTTTTTTCAACCGTTTTTGCAAGAGTCACAATGTTTACAGACTGTCCACTGTCACTCAGATGGTACTTTAGCTATATAGGGCTAGCTATGTATATATATTTTTTTCTTTTTTTGTTACCTTTTTTTCAAGAGTCACAATACACACTGTTTACTGTCGCTTCAATGGTACTTTGGCTGTGGGGCTCCGCGGGACCAATGTACTATGTAATGTAGTAAATGTATGTGAGCAAATGTGACATTATTCTGCGACTACAGAATGTAATAAATCTTATGTGATTCTGTTTGGATTGTTAATGTGATTTGTCCAGAGACATACTGCCAATATTGCCCCTGCCAATGAGGTCATCGAGTATGGATGAGGAATTATTTAACCAGTGCAATATGTGAGCAGATTGGCAGGCTACACTGTACATACTCAACTGCTTTATTGTGACATGGGTTCTGCCTTGGGTGGATATTTGACATACACTGCATGCACACTTGAAGTCACACATGGTAGTCCACACAGCCTAGGTGAGAAAAAATGCATTTGTCCACTCTGTGGTAATGGTTTTGGGTGTAAACAAAACTTGAAGACACACACGCTAGTCCACATTTCCTATATATGTATATATATGTCTACGGTCCACACAGGTGGATTAAAATCTATTCACTTGTAAACTCCAAGTAGCTCATTTTTGTATTTTGATATTCTAACTGCCTGCTGAGCTGCTTCGGTCCACACCTTTTTGTGCGTTCATAATCAGAAGCAGAGAATCACTTTAGTGATCCCGGGGGGAAATTAGATGCTACAGGGGGAAGAATTAAATCTAAAAAACAACCAAAATATGCCTACAGCAAACCAATGACACAGCCATAAAATAGCCTATAGAAACACAATATACACAAAGTGCCTGCAGTGGTCAGACGTAGCACCCCCCACGTCTGAGACTAACAATGCAATGGGATGCATGCAGGTGCAAATCAGATGGGCTTGTCCATATTGCTGGCCTTTGTACATCTGATTGGCCACCATTTTGTCATTTCCATGGCAATAGATATTCTAGCAGCTTATAGCCTACAGCTGTAAACCATAAGTGTCGTGTGTTCACATGCAGAAAGGCTTGCATTCCTTCAGAAATGGGTACTCGACTACTCATTCAATACAAAGCGTAACAAAGCAGTACAGCGGTGACTAGTTCACCCCCCTGAATGTAGTACCTGGCTCATGTATGAACTGTACTGGAAACAAATTCTACCAGCCTGGCTGTGTGTTCATTAAAGAATATCTAGCTATTCCATGTCATATTAAAACCACTATGATTTTTGTGTAAGGCATGAGGTATAATTTTCCATAACTATATGGACCCTACATTTGAGTGTACTCAGACAAATCTGTTGAACTGCAACTACTTGTTGCCATGTGTTTTTATTGCAACAATAATCACTTCACAATCAATTCAACTATCACAAAAAATAAAATAAAAAACAGCTCAAAAATGTGCAAATGTGTGTAAAAGCATAGCAGCAAGTGTCAGTTTGAATGTGCACATAAAATAACACTGAGTGACACGTGAGCTAATGTCACACAACAAAAAAAGCTTTAAATGTAAAAACCAATCAAAAAAAGGAAACAAAACACAGCAATCAAATGTAAACTCAAACAGAAAACCAAACGGAAGCCTAAACATCTTCTGGCTCTTCCCGAAGCAGTGCACGTCTGTACGAGTACGGCGCTGGACGGGCGGGTGTGTAAGAGTCATGTGTAGGTGGTGTGGGTCCATATGGGGTAGGCGGAGGTTGATGCGGTGTGCTCATGAATCTGGGTGCTGGGACAAGGGGCTGCTGCATCTGTGCATGTCCATATGGCTGCTGCACCATCATGTGCCTCACCAGCATGTGGAAGTCACTGCTCATCTGTTGTGATGTCCCAAGTAGCCCCGTCATGACGAGGTCTAGCCTCTCCTGCCGCTCCTTGCTGTCCCTTCTAGACTCCTCCATTATCTCCATCATCTTCTTCTTCAGGTCGAGGTCAGCCTGCAGCGGGTCGGTGCGAAGTTTTCGCTTCAGCCTGTCCACTCGGTGGTTCTGGAGCCGTGTCTTGAAAAGAGCAGAGGGAAAATATGTACATTAATTCATTTGTTTGTTATAAATGTGGCAATGGAAATATTAGCTTCCAGAAAGAAACTAGTATAAACATTTTCATTTATCGTTAAGAGGCAACAACTCAAACATAAACAAACCAGAGTAGATAGGCTACATTTTATAGGGTGATTTATGTCCCACACACAAAGTGTTACACAAAAGCAATACAGAAAACCATGGACAGCTAATCATGAAGTACAGAACAGTATTTCTATTCATTTGTAGCCTTGAGTCAATGTAACCACATAATTATTTAGACTACGAGTGATGAACACAACTTGTGTTGTGTTCATGTAGGCTGTGGGGCCTAGCTTGTGGCATAACGTTACCCCCTTTGTCCCCTGCTACTGGTGGGCACATAGGAACGCAATGCCTAACGGGAGGAATAATGAGCCAAATCTACCTGAATAAGGTCCCTTCTGGTCCCAATGTTGGCCGCCTCGACCTCGTCAGCTTCTTCGGTTTCAGGGCTTGCTCCCTGGTCAGTTGGGCTTGCTCCCTGGTCAGTTGAAGTGGAAGAAGTCTCTTCCATCAGCTGCTCTGACTCGATGCCATGCTCAATGCTGGTAGTGGCTGGCGACCCACCCCAGATATCTTTGCACAGCTCGAAGAAAATGTACACAACTCGGCCGTAACCGCTCCGTCGTTGTGCGGCTACAGCCTGTCTGAATTTCCCCCGGATCGCCTTAAGTTTTGACGCCACCTGATGTTTGGAAATCTCGGCTTTGTCGTGGGGGAAGCTGGTGCCTTCCTCATCTCGTGCAGGATATAGGTTGATGAACTCTGACAAAATGTCTGCATACTTCGTCTGCACGGTCTCCCAATCTACACCCTCATGCTCTTTGGTGGTTTTGTAGGCCCGACTTGTGCGTAGCAACAACTCGACCTCTTCCTCCGTCCAAACAAAGTAGTCGGACTTGCTTTTAGCTTTCGCCATTCTGTTCAATGTTTACCGCTGCTGTGAGAGAAATGTTTTGAAAGGAAGTTGCGGAAGTATTTATAGGCTGACCCGGCACTCCAAGTTTTGGAGCGACGAGCAATGCCCCGTTGACCATCACACTGCCACCTAGCGACCTGGCATGTACATTACAGCGTTTTAAAAATTCGACAGCGCTCATGTAAACGGGGGAGAAGCCCGAGAAGGTGTGAAGGAAAAGGTGTGAAGGAAACGCTATTGTGTCGTTTCTTACAGAAACTGTCCTCGTGTAAAGGGCCCCTTAGTTAACGACAGGGTTGTTCCTCTGTTTACTTTCTCAGTAGGTGTCAAACAGCCCTAATTAAAGCTGCGGCTTGGGCTGAAGGAGCAGAACTGAAGACAAATATTCAAATATCGAACGTGTTTCGCGTCCGAATCGCACAAAAACAGGGCACCGCCCTCCGTCGGGTCGGCATCAGCGCACCCCCCGAGTTTCAAGTCGAGCATGGATCTGCATGGAGCCTGCAGGCTCGTGGCCACAGACTCACAAGGAAAAATATGTTTTGGGTCCTGCCAGCAGAGGGTGCTGGCACACCTGCAGCACCCATACTTCCCACGGTTATGGCTACAGCAATTTGATGGGGTACATCACCCAAATATGTGATATTAATCAGATTAGTAATGTTGCATGTGCATCCTGGATATAGTTTGTTACAATAGCATTAGCTCAAATGCTAACGTTAAACAGTATGTGGATGGGCAATGCTAACACCATTAGCGCCATGTTCTGGGATGTACAGTAAAATAAAAACACAGATTTTGGTTTTCTAAGCTAACCAAAAACGTCTGCATTGAAAAAAAAAAGGCTAGGTGGAAACCTAGCATAGGGCCAGTGCAGAAAAGCGTTGACGAGCCTGTTGGCTGTAGCTGTTAGTGGAAAAAGTATGAAGGATACTTGTCAAACATATTTCATTGCAGGATGATGTTGTGTGTTGGTGTAGGCTACACCTTAAAATCAAATAGCCTATGTGTTTGATTTTAAGATATATTTTACCCCCCCCAAAAATAGGCTATTTACCCCCGTTTAGCCCAATATTTTTGTGTCTTTCAATCAATCACCTAAATATCATATTATATTATCAATCATATAGGCTATTCCCTTAATTGTATTATATGATCTAATTTGATATATTATAATAATCTATAATCTATATATAGATAGATTTATAGATAGCCTATATACAATTGGATCTGATCAGTGTTGTAGCTCCATTACTGATGTAAAATGTTATTTTAGGGGTAAAAAAAATCAAAGAAAATATTGAATACTAGAAAATGTGGCTCTCACAAACACAACAAAGAAAACATCATCATGCAATCAAATGTGTTTGAAAAGTGTGTAGGTGATTGATGTCATTATGTAGGCTATTAGAAAACATTCACTTTCACAATCACAAGGCTAAGAGGATTCTCTCTGACCGCAGCCACCCAAGCCACACAGACTGTTCACGCTCCTGCCGTCTGGCACGTGCTACAGGAGCATACGGACCTGAACCAGTAGGTTCAGAGACAGCCTGTATCCCCAAGCCATCAGGATGCTCAACTCGGCCTCTAAATGGTGTCTGGCCGTGAGATTCCAGGCCGACGTGCTGCACTCTCCACTCGGCAACATGAAGGCAGCTGGCTTCGCTGAGCTCCACTCCTCCCGTCAAAAGGCTCTTCCCGAGGGGAGCGCCACAACACACTGAATCCCACTCGATTTGGAGGCGGAACACGCCAGGATTGGCCAAAGCCCAATCCAGTCTCCAGAATTGTCAAATAAAATCATCAACATGATACTATGACTCGCCTCTCAACCTGTCATCTTAGACAAACTATGTTTTCAGTCTGCAATGGACTCATTATGCACGTGACGAACAGGTTCAGTTCGACTTTAATCTTTTAATACGTTTTTACAGCAAAGTTGATATGAGCGCTGAGTATAAGATTTTCATTGCAGGTGACAGATGTTTGCATTGTTGCTGGTATATGACAATAAACTTGAACTGAACTGAACTTTAGTAAACATAATACCCCCCACCCCCCCCACACAGATTCCCGACTGCTCGTCTTTCTTGGCGCAAGGCACTCTGGGTATTAGCGTAGTTATGGAAGCAGCGCTGCCTAGGCCTGCACCATATGAGGAAAGTCTGTGATGTGCAATAACATTGTTCAATATAGCGATGACGATACGACTCGCGATAAATAAACAAATATTAAAGTATGCATATTAGCCATACAGTTCCTATGTCTCGTGTTGAAGTGTCAGTTCTTTGCAAGTTCTTTGGCAACAGCTGAGGAGGCACGATGTGCTGGATGAGAGGTGGTGTTCGGGTGTTGGATAGGTACTTTACAATCTGGATTATTTTGGAGCAGAAAACGTCAAACTGGTGAGTAAAGTAAAGCTGGAAAGTGGAAATAGTTTGCAAAATGCTCTGGAAGGCGTCAAGTTTCCTGCATTTCCTTGGCTATACTGCAGCGTGCCACCCAAAGGCTCAGGCTTCTTCGGATTGTTGTGCAGACGACCAGATCGGCACGCAGATCGGCACGCAAATAGAGTGGACATGTAGGCTCTACGCTGGCCCAAAAAGGAAATTGACCCAGGGGCCACACTGAGTGAGGTCGCGGGCAGTACATAGAGCTTTTTGGCGCTGTTAGAAATGGTTGTTTTTGGTGACTTTGAACGGCTGTACCGTTTCCCCCAATACTAACTAACAGGATGAGTGTAGCTCACTATAAACTGTATGGAAAGTGACGATAAAGTTATCGTGTATCAGATTCAGATTCATTTATTAAGGACTGCACAACAAGTCGGCAGAATTTGCTTTTGGTACAGCAATTGTTAAAGGAACACTCCGCCCATTTTCAACCAGCTTTGTATCATTAGAACATCAGTAGTATATCAGAAAACTGTAAACGGTTTTGAAGTCTGTCATTTAATTTGACAGTTATTGAGTGTTCAAGTGTGGACCAGTGACATCACTGGTCCACACTAACTCAAATTAATAACTCATTAACTCAAATCAACTCTCAATAACTGTCAAACTATTCATCATTCATCTAGTTTGACAGTTATTGAGAGTTGATTTGAGTTAATTAGTTATTAATTTGAGTTAGTGTGGACCAGTGATGTCACTGGTCCACACTTTAACACTCAATAACTGTCAAATTAAATGACAGACTTCAAAACAGTTTACAGATCTACTACTGATGTTCTAATGATACAAAGCTGGTTGAAAATGGGCAGAGTGTTCCTTTAAGCACATGAAATGTGTCAGCATAAGACATTACAGTACATAGACAGACATATGACAAGATAAATACAGAACATTCAACATATGCATTGCTGGAGAGTTATGCAGTGAGATTTCAGAGGGGAGGAGTTCAGAAACCTGATGGCAGTGGGGAAAAAACTGTTTTTGAATCGTGTTGTTTTGGTGGAAATGGATCTGTAGCGCCGTCCAGAGGGCAACAGTTGGAACAGGTGATTGGCTGGGTGGGATGGGTCAGAAACTATTTTTTGTGCTTGTATGATTGTCCGTTTATGGTAGAGAGTGTCTAGTGATGGGAGTGGGGTACCTACAGTATCATTTTTGAAGCTTTTTTTATTGCCACCAGTGTGTGTGCTACTAAATTTGTCTTTGTGCTACTGAGTTGTTGTGTTTTGCTTACTAGCACCAGTGCTACCACCTACTAAAGTAAGCATACAGCCATGTGACACAATGTTTTACTTCATTTCGAACTCAAGCTCTCACTAGCGCCTAGTTCGCTGCGTACGCAGCATTATGGAAGACTGTCATTTTTGCTCCAAAAATTACTTTACATTAAAACCTGACCACGCCCCTTTAGGTGACGTGGTGCCCCCCTGGGGCTGACTGGGCCTCCCACCTCGCCCCCGTGACTACGTCACGGCCAGTCAGCCCAGGGGCCGCCACTCTTCGCTTCTTCCAGACAGTGTGAGGACGTCGTTTTCTTAAGCTCCGCGGTTAGCTCTAAAGTCAGCGCTCTTCATAGCTTGGACAAATAGACTCGCTCCAGTTAACTTGCCCACCTCGAGAGGTTCGCGTGGACGAGATAAATCAGGATTCGGGGACCCGTTCCTGTACTCTTCACCAGCGGCATCGGATCAAGCCATCCAAGCTAAGAGTATCTTTCTTTGCTAACTGTTGTATTAGCTGCCGCCGTGCAGGTCTGCACTCATAACTTTTGGCTAGGTTGCACACGTGCAGAATAGCTTGTACCGTTAAGCACTAGAACAACAGGCTAATTAGCACAGTTGTCACAGTTAGCTAGCTTGCATCCGTGCGGTTGCTTCTGTTGCTAGGTACTTTAGGCGCCAGCTACTAGCGTTAGAGCGCGCGCGTTTCTCCGGCTGGAGTAACGTTAGATAGATAGCTAGTCGTCTCGTGCAGCTAGCAGCTAGCTTGTAGCACTCCAGCATCTTCACCGTTGCAAGCGACTGTAGACAGTCAGCATACACGGTTAACTCCCGCTAATTCTGGTACAGTCGGCGGGGCTTGTTGGCGGGTTAGCTACTGCTTACTCGCACAATGAACCGGGCGGCTGACATGAGACAGAGGGGGACAGCCAAGAGCTGTGTTAGCTGTGACGCTACATTGGCGATCCAGGACCGCCACAGCGAGTGTGTGTTTTGCCTCGGGCACAACCATGCTAGCGACGCCCTGTTGAAATCAGATTTCTGCCGGGCATGCGAAGGCTTTACCCTGGCCGTTTTACGGGAGAGAGCGATGCTCTTTATCCAGGTGGGCCCGCGGCTTAGCCATGCACCTCCCGAGGGAGGCGCGTGCGGTGGGTCTGACCGCTCGGAGGAAGAGGAGTTACCTGCCGAGCAGGGCTCCCCGGTCCTACCCGAACGGCAGATTTTGAACTGGGGGAACGAGCCCATCGACCCTGTGATACAACAGGGGTTTTTTTTTCCCTACGACCCCATCATTCCCCCCCAGGACGCCCCCCAAGAGGAGTTGTCTGGCGGGGAGGAATGGGACCGCGCTACCGCGGCCACCTCTCTGTTAGGGACCCGTTCGGCGGCTAGCCTCAACGAGCCCTATCAGAAGCAGTTTCTGGGGGTAATGTCTAGGGCTGCAGCTAAGCTTGGCATCGCTCGGGCCGAACCACCTCCGCCCCTCGAATCAGTGCTGCGGGGTTGCTATTACCAGCCACTCCAGGCACCACAGGCACCCCGCCCGAAGCCCCGGCTGCCGGTCTGTATAGACGTGGTTCGCGCGGTGCAGTCAGGATGGGAAAGGCCTCAGGAGGCCAAGCCGCTCTGCGCGGGCATGGCTCCGTGGTCGGCCTTAGAGGGGGCGGATAAACTCGCGTTAACCGCGATGCCTCCTCTCGAGGATATGGTGGCCAGACACCTGGCCCCTAACTCCGCGAGGCCCGCTTTGCCCTCTAAAGCGTGCCAACTTACAGCCAAGTTGGCCGAAAAGGCGTACTTGGCGGCGGGGCAGTCCGCCGCCATGACCAACAACCTGGCCATTCTGCAGGGCTACCAGGCGGTGCTCCTGCGGGACATGCAAGGTGACCCTGCCCCCAAGCTGTTTTCAGAGCTCAGGATGGCCACGGATTACGCCATGCGTATGGTAGACTGCCTGGCGCAGAACAGTGGGAAGGTCATGGCCTTCTCCGTTCTCACCCACCGCCACCTGTGGCTAAATCTTACCCAGCTCCCTGAGCAGGATAAGAGGAGGCTGCTGGGGGCTCAGATCTCCCCGGGGGGCCTGTTCGGCTCCTCCGTGGAAGACTTGGCCCAGCGGTTGGAGACGCGTCAGAGGGACTCGGCGGCGGTCAGCACCTTCATGCCCAAGCGGGCGAAGGGGGAGGACCGCCGGTTCCAGGTCCAAGCGCGCGCGCAGAGTCGTCCTCCGGGGCCTCCGCCGCCGCGGGCCGTCTCACCGGCTAGGGCGCCCCCAGTGGATGCGCCCCACCCAGCCGCGGTGGGCCCATCATGGGTCCCACGGCAGGCCAGGGTACGCGGCCCCCGCCCCCCAAAACGAGGAGGTGCGCGGGGAGCGGGTAACCAGTCCCGTACTTAGTCACCTCCCTGGGGAAGGGGGGGGGCTATGAGCCCACCGTCGTTGGAGCTCAGCGCTCAACTTCGGTCTGGGACCCAGCAGGGGCCTACCCAACCCAGCTCGCCGGGGCTTGGCTTCAGGGCCAGCCTTCGGCTTGTAGCTTTAGGGACAAGCCCACCGTCCTCGGTGCCCAGCGCCCGAGTCCAGTCGGGAGCTCTCCCTGGATCGCTTATCCGCCATCAGGAGGCCCCCGGGACAAGCCCACCATCGATGGTGCCATGGGCCCCTCGTTGTAGTACAGGCATTATACGATATGACCTCCCACAAATTGCAACAGAAACTATTTCAACTGTTCTAGTCTTAGACATATGTATATTATAACATATCAAAAGTCCTAAGAAATCCCAGTTGGGGAAAGTATTGAAAAATACTGAAATCAGTGATGCCAAAATTTGCCTGTATGTATGTACTGTATGCTTGTCTGTCCTTCACATATCTCGAGAACCGTTGGTCCGATCGACTTCAAACTCAGGGAGTGCGCTTAGGGGGACCTGGCGGAGTGCAGTGCCGAATTTCGCGCAGTTCGGATGTGCACATGGTTATAGCGCCACCTACTGGCAACACAAAAAGCAGTTCTTGAGAACAGTTTGCCCGATTGACTTCAAACGTGGGGAGTGCACTGCTGGGAACCTGACGGAGTACGGTGCCGAATTTCAGAGACATGCATAGTCATAGCGCCACCTAATGGCAACAACAAAAAGTGGTTTATCTTAAGAACCGTCCGATTGACTTCAAACTTGGTGGGTGTGCTGCTGGGAACCTAAGAAAGTGCAGTTTCAGATTTTGTGCAATTTGACCAATTGGGGGAGCGTTGCCAGCAGGGGGAGAATGGAATGAATCCAGATGTTTACCAGAGATTTGAAGAGGGATTGCATGTGGTCAAGACGAAGTGATCGCCTATGGGCTGGCCTATCCATAGATCTTGTCATCGAGCAGGTGCTGATGAGAAGTCTTAAAACAAGTGGTGGCCTCACGAGAGGGCAAGGGATGATGGAGCTGCAACGTTTGACATGGCTGCTCTCCATGTCAGCTTGCACTGAAGTCAACAATGCCATGCAAGAGCTGACAGGGGTGAACCACAACACTGGTGAGCAGAACCATGACATGACAGATGCAAGACAATCCATGAATGACACACAGTTCTACACTATCTCCAAGAAACAAACCCCTTCTGCTCAGATCCAAGCTTGTGTCGTGTGTCAACTGGGGTCCCTTCTGTGAATGTTGATAAGGCAAAGGCCATCGGAAACACCATCTTGGCCAGCATGGACGGACAGACTACTGCTGAGTACACATTCAAGAAGAGGGATCAGACAATCACCATGAGTACGAAATCCTCAGTGAAGATTGATGGTGAAGCAGTGCAGGTGGATCCTCACCTACTTTTCCAGCGACTCACTATTGCAGCAAAAGCTTCATAAGACCTGGCATCAGAGCAAGTGCGTCAATTTGGGTGGGGTTGGTGGGGTCCGGACCCTACCAACATTTCAGGGTGTCCAATTGTCCCTACCAACTTTTAAGCAACCTTATTTGCATTATCTTTGGAGTGCAGTTATATAGGTCATTTAGATTGTCTTCCCATATTTTGCAAGGATAGAATTGACCCGACCATTATTGAGTGAAATTAGTTTGCAATATGTTCAAAGTTACATTTACCCGTGTTTTTCACAACTGAATGGGCCAGTCCATTCAGGACTGGCCCAACTCCCGTTTGATTGGCTCATTTGGCTGATGACCAAACAAACGCCCACCCACACACAGTTTTCCGGGTTATAGAAATCAGCGCAGCAGACAGACCCTCCTGTTAGTGACAAATCTGGAGACTTTTTCTGACATGGGATTAACATTACCAGCAAGCAGCAGTGACGCAATTATGCTGACAGGAGAGCTGAGCAGGTGGTGACATGAAAGTTATTGAGAAAAGGAGAAGATACTGAATAATGACATCACAACAGTATAATCCTAATGTTGATTTAAAATGAGATATTCGTCTAAATATGGCTAAAAAAGGGATCATGTCTATGTTCCCCGGGTTCTATGTTCCCCGGGTTCTATATTCCCCGTTTTTCAATAACCCTAAACCTAACCTCCCCCAGACCCTAACCCAAAACCTAACCTCTTCCACCCCCCACGCCTAAACCTAACCTCCCCCAGACCCTAACCCAAAACCTAACCTCTCCCAGGGAACATAGCGGGGAACATAGGACCCTATTTGGGAAAAGCGGGGAACATAGGACCCGGGGAACATAGGGATGACCCCCTAAAAAAGGTAAAACAAAAACCTCAAAACACCCTCCCCTCATGCCGTCCTCGACCCTACCAACTTTGACACCAAAACGACGCCCTTGCATCAGAGTTCAAGTATCAGCTGTGTAGTCATTTTCCAGCGCTGTTTTGACACTTCCCTCCTGCTTCGACAGCCACAGAAGCCAGTGCTAGCAGATGCCATCTGGGCGCTCCACACACCTGACCTTCAAGGTGTCACAGGCCATGTTTAGTATGTGCTGGATGGTGGAGCACTTATTCAGTGCATCCCATGGACACGTGGATCCACATACAAGGACATCTGCAAGCTGTACAGTGAGTATGTCACAAGTAAGCATGGAGAGGCAGTTGTCGTGTTTTTTATTTTTATGTAACCTTTATTTACCCAGGCAAGCAAGTAAGAACAATTTCTTATATACAAAAGCAGCCTGACAAAAAGCAAGGGCCTTTTGGGGGAAGGGGGTGGGAGGCTGAAATAAAAACAAGGTTATATAAATACAAGTAAAAACTTACAGTAGTAATAGGAGCAAACTATATACAAACACAGGCTACAATAACAATATGAGAGAGAGAGAGAGAGAGAGAGAGAGACAGGAAGAGGAGGGGGAGGGGGTGAAGGGGCAGGGAAGGGAGAAGAGGAGGGACTGGGGGTATGTGTGTGGTTGGGAGGAGGTCAACAGGTACAACAGTCGATTACAATCTGTTGCAGGTTTTGCTTAAAAACAGTGAGCGATGAGAGGACCGTGAGTTTGAGGGTGTTTTGTAGAGTGTTCCAGTCGTAAGCTGACGCAAAGCGGAAGGCACTGCGGCCAAAAACGGAGTCGGATGAAGTTACTGGATCTGAGATTGTAGTCGGAACTGGAGAAGTGTAGAAGGGAGGAGAGGTAGAGAGGAGTTTTGCCTAGAATGGATTTGTAGATGAGCTGGAGCCAGTGAAGAAGCCGTCTGGTGTGAAGGGATGTCCAGTCGACCAGGTTGTAAAGGTCACAGTGATGAGTGGTGAATGGTGCGCCAGTGGCAAAACGGATGGCAGAGTGATGAAGCGAGTCCAGTTTTTTGAGGGCGCTCTGGGATGCCATTCTGTAAATGGTGTCGCCGTAGTCAAAGATGGGCAGGATGGTCATCTTGACAAGCGTGTGTTTGGCAGAACGGGTGAAAGAAGCTTTGTTGCGGTACAAGAAGCTCAGGCGAGCTTTGACTTTAGACTGTAGGTGTTTTATGTGAGTGTTGAAAGAGAGGGATGGGTCGAGCCAGAGGCCAAGGTATTTGGCCTCTGGCCAAATACCTTTGATGGTTATCAGAGCACATCCACCAAAGACATGACACACTGCAGGCGAGCAGGTGGGAGGACTGGACAAACCGTAACCATGGATGAGGATATGCCTGTTACACTGAAAAAATCTGAGTTCCTTGCAAATAACACAAACAAGCAGCAGTTCATCAACATGCTGAGTGGTCACCTACAGAAAAAGAACTGTCAGACGTACCATGCCCCAAGTGATGCTGATCTCCTCATAGTGCAAAAAGCAGTGGAGTCTGCCACCATAACAAACACTGCTCATTGGAGATGATACAGATCTTCTCCTCCATCTCATCTACCACACCAACCTCAAGTCACATGACCTCTTCTTCAAACCTGAGCTAAAGAAGGGCATGAATAAGCCACATGTCTGGAACATCAAGGCTGTCAAGCAGCAGCTGGGTCCCAATCTGTGCACCCACATCCTTTTCATCCATGCAATAGCTGGGTGTGACACTACCTCCCGCCTGTATGACATAGAGAAAGGAGCTCCACTCAAGAAATTCACAACCAGCGGTGACTTCCGTGAGCAAGCTACAGTGTTTGACACACAGTCAGCTTCCACAGCAGATGTTGTGTCAGCAGGAGAGAATGCTTTGCTGTGCCTCTACAATGGGAAGCCTGGGGAGGGACTCAACACACTACGACACAAGCGCTTTTGTGAGAAGGTGGCTCCTAGTAGTATAGCACTCATGTAGAACCACAGTCTGCCACCACCAACATCAGCAGCAGTAGCAAAGTACCACAGTATTTGTGTGTACTACAAGGTGCAGCAGTGGAAGGGAACCGTGGATGAACTCCTGCCACAAGAATGGGGATGGAAAGAGAGTGATGGAGGGCTTGTCCCTGTCCAAACTGACTTACCACCAGCTCCACAGGAACTCCTACGGATCATCAGATGCACCTGCAAGACAGACTGCAGCAGCCTGAGGTGCACATGCAAGAAGCATGACATTGAGTGCTCTGTTGCATGTAGCAACTGCAAAGGACTGGCATGTGCAAATTCAAGTCAAGCTGCATGTGATGATGATGAGGAATATGAGCCAGACAACTGATGACCAGCATTTGAGTTTTCCTTAAGAGTTAACATGTTGAAGTTTGTGTTCATCTGTGCCAACATGTATGTTAATTAGTGCCAATTTGGCAGTCATGGGTATTTTAAAAGTAATAGAAGTGCTATTTCAACACTGCACTTTCTCGTGTCCACAGCAGCGCACATGCCAAGTTTGAATTCAAACGGATGAAGGATTCTTGCGATAAACCGCTTTTTGTGTTGCCAGTAGGTGGCGCTATGACTATCCACATGTCCAGAATTTGGCAACACACTCTGTCAGGTTCCCAAAAGCACACTCCCCAAGTTTGAAGTCGAATGGACAAACGGTTCTCAAAATAAACCGATTTTTGTGTTACCAGTAGGTGGCGCTGTGACTATGTGAGTGTCCGAATTTCAGCGCTGAACTCCGTCGGGCCCCCCTTAGCGCACTCCCCGAGTTTGGAGTCGATCTGGCCAACGGTTCTTGAGATATGTGAAGGACAGACAGGCATACAGTACATACAAACCAATTATGGCATCACTGATTTCAGTATTTTTAAATACTTTCCCCAACTGGGATTTCTTAGGACTTTTTTTCTCTTACTTAGAACATGTTGAGGACACAAACTCCATTGAGTTTTTTTCTGTTGCAATTTGTGGGAGGTTGACCCACTTTTTTAGCTAAAATGCCTGTACTATTGGTCGGGAGCTCTCCTGGGGACCGCGCGAGCGGACGAGTCCGCATCCGGCGGTCAAAAGAGAGGCTTGCCTCCTTACTCCCCCCAGCCGGCGAAAGCCGCACGGCTGGGGGGTTTCGCCGGTTCAACACGCTCACAGGGCACGTCAGTAGGCGGAGCCCGCGTAAGAAACGGGCAGGGGGGCTTAGCCTCGTTTGTCCCGCCCCCCCCCCCCCTTTTTCTTCCCCAACCAAAGCACCGGGTCCCCCGGTGCCCAACAATATACTAAAGAGAGGGGTTCGCATCTTCCTTTACCTCGACGACGCTCTTATTGTGGCCGGCTCGAGGATCGATGCCATGAAACATACCAAGGTGGTGCCCGATCACCTACAAACCTTAGGGTTTCTGGTGAACTGGAAAAAGAGCTGCCTCGCCCCAGAACAGACGGCGATCTTCCTGGGGCTCGAGTTGAACTCCCGGTCTATGCGAGCCCGCCTTTCGCGGGAGCGACAGGCGCGCACGGTGCGGACAGCGAGGACATTAAGTCAATGCTCCTCGGTGTCAGTGCTTCAGTGCACAGTCATGTTGGGCCTGATGGCCTCGGCACTGCATGTGCTCCCCCTGGGGAGGCTACACATGCGTCCGTTCCAGATCTGGTTCCTTGCGTTGCGCTTGGATCCAGCCAGGGACCGTCATCGCAGGGTGCCTATGACAGGTCAGGCCCGCCTGGCTTTGGCCATGTGGGCAGACCCCCGTTACCTATCGAGGGGCACTCGATTGGGCCCGGTCCCGCTCAGGCTAGTGATTCGCACCGACGCCTCCCTCTGGGGTTGGGGTGCGGTGTGCGGGCTTCTGTCGGCGAACGGCCGGTGGGAAGCTCAGGAGCATCGCCACATAAACGTCTTGGAGCTGGAGGCGATCCGCCTCGCTCTGCTTCATTTCCAGCGAGTCATACATGGACGCCATGTGCTGATTCGCTCGGACAATATGGTGGCGATCACCCACCTGAACAAACAGGGCGGTGTGCGGTCGAAGACTTTGAAACCGGTTAGCGGCGGAGATTCACCTGTGGGCGTATCCCCGTCTCCTGTCAGTGTCGGCGGTCTATCTGCCGGGACGGCTGAATTACGGCGCCGACCTGCTGTCTCGAGGCTACCCCCGTCACGGAGTGGTGCCTCCACCCTCAGGTGGTGGAACAGATTTGGGCCAGGTTCGGTCGTGCCCGCGTCGATCTCTTCGCATCGCGGCGCGCGACGCACTGCCCATTGTGGTTCTCGATCCAGGAGGACAGCCCCCCGTTGGGACACGACGCGTTGGCGAACGCGTGGCCACGGGAGGGGCTCTATGCGTTTCCACCGATCCCCCTGATCCGTCAGGTGTTGGACAGGGTGAGGGAACAGCGTCTCCGGCTCGTTCTGGTGGCCCCGTTCTGGCCCAGGCAGACGTGGTTTGCGGACCTGGTCTCCCTGGCGCAGGGCCGCCGTGTGCACAAGTAAGGGTGTGGATCCAGTGAACTGCAGCGTGCGTCCAGTTCTCTGTTTCCTTCAAAGCTTGCTTGACGCGGGGCAGTCCCCGCAGTCGCTTAAGGTGTACGTAGCCGCGATTTCGGCTTGCCACATGGGGATTGAAGGGACCCCCGTGGGGGTGTGCCCTTTGGTCTCGCGCTTCATGAAGGGGGCGCGTAAACTGCGCCCGCCGTTGCGGTGCGTTTTTCCCAAATGGGACCTGGTTACGGTGCTGGACGGGCTAACGGGTCATCCGTTTGAGCCCTTGGACTCCGCCGATTTAAAGGTTCTGTCCTTAAAGACCGCGCTGCTGCTGGCCTTATCGTCAGGGAAGAGAGTCGGTGACCTGATTGCCCTCTCGGTACAGCAGGCCTGTATGGTTTTTGGGGACGATGGGCGCAGGGTTACGTTGCGACCTAACCCGGCGTACCAGCCCAAGAATATTAATGCCAGCTATAGGTCTATGGTAATAGACTTATCGGCATTCTGTCCCCCGCCGTTCAGTTCGGGTGAGGAGAGACGTTTGCACATGCTGTGCCCCGTAAGGGCGCTCTCGGCCTATGTGGCCAGGACGCGCTCATTACGCATTACAGATCAGCTGTTGGTTTGCTTTGGGCAAAGGGCCCAGGGCGGACCCCTTTCCAAGGATCGCTTATCACACTGGATAGTGGAGGCGATCGCGTTGGCATACTCTGCCGTGGGCAAGGTTCCCCCGGAGGGTATCGAGGCGCATTCTACGCGAGGTGTTGCGACATCCTCTGCGTTGTTGCGTGGTGTGTCGGTGGAGGACATGTGTGCCGCGGCCTCATGGTCCTCTCATCACACTTTCGTCAGGTACTACAGTCTCGACGTGTCCGGTTCGCAGTTCGCGCACGCGGTGCTGTCGGTGGCAAGAAAGTAGTATCGTTGCCACTGTAATATGTCAGACGGTTAGGCATAAACGTTGCCATATGGCCGTGGTTCACCGGTGCCTTTCGGGTCGCCCTGTGGGGTGCTCCCGGCAGCAAGGTCGGTTGAATGGAGGCACTAGTGAGAGCTTGAGTTTGAAACGAAGTAAAACATTAGGGTTGTGCTACAACCCAGGTTTTACGAGTGAGAACGAGAGCTCTCACTACCCAGCCTTGCTGCGTCGATGCGTCTCTGGGTGCGTCGGATCTCAGCTGGCTGGAAGAAATGAGTGGCGGCCCCTGGGCTGACTGGCCGTGACGTAGTCACGGGGGCGAGGTGGGAGGCCCAGTCAGCCCCAGGGGGGCACCACGTCACCTAAAGGGGCGTGGTCAGGTTTTAATGTAAAGTAATTTTTGGAGCAAAAATGACAGTCTTCCATAATGCTGCGTACGCAGCGAACTAGGCGCTAGTGAGAGCTCTCGTTCTCACTCGTAAAACCTGGGTTGTAGCACAACCCTAATGTTTCTGGATTTAATAATCATTGACATTCAGATCAGAATTTGCAAATAATGGCAAGAAACAGCACTTGTGATGTACAGATTAACACGTTGAGTGCCAATGACGAGATATCTCGGCTTACAGGATCCAACCGTTGAGTGCCAAAGACGAGATATCTCGGCTTACATAAAAAAAAAAAAATTTTGACGGTGGGACATCGATCAACCCCTTTTACGTCTCCTATACCAATATTGGAGGAAGAGAATGTGTATAATCTATTTTACCGACCAGCTAAGTGGCGACAGTGCTCTCCAGACAGAGAGAAAGCCGAGCAAAAACAGCCGCGGGTCCGCGGGAGAAAGCCATTCTCAAGGAAATAGCTGGGCGAAAACGCTTTCGATTTCACACACACACACACACACACACACACACACACGCGCGCGCGCACACACACACACTCGAGTACCTTTGAGCATAAATAAGACCAGAATCGCAAAAGCTTCTTCAAAGCTCTCAGCCGACACCTCAAGAAACGAACGAGCCCGTTTTACAGTAATCCAGACTGCCCGAGAGCGGCCGCGGAGCCAGCAGCAGCAGCACAGACGGAGGGAGGAGTTTGGAGACACACACACACACACACACACACACACACACACACAATACAGTATACAGACTTGCCCAAGGGCACCCATAATCACAGGCACGTGAGGTGGTTCTAAAAATCCATTTATCTCAAAACTCTCTGAAAATCTCTGAAACCATGCTGTACTCAACGGCTAATATCTACATAACTACTAACTCTACAAACTAACTCTTTTAGACAGAGAAAGCACACATTCTATTAGTTCTTTTTAGATGATTGGTGTTCACGAAGTCTTAACAGAAAAGAATCCTCGGCTCTTGTAAAATGAGCCAGAATCCTCAAAAAAAAACCTGGCAGAACCTACCTACAGCATTGAAAAAAGGGCTGGCAGTCAATGTGTTAATGTTCACCATGCTGTGTTCAGAGTCAAGAGAGAGAGAGAGAGAGAGAGAGAGCAGGAGAGAGAGGAGGAGGATGCCAACAGGACAGGGAGAGGTGACATCTTCATGGTTAAGACTGAATAATGATAATCAATAATAATAATAATGATATTTTAATGAAAAGTGGGAGTCAATCGGAAGGGCAAGACCATGCAGAGAACCAAAGCTTTTGGAGCATTGTTTGGTTTTGGCGTGGAGAGTGGGTCTGGGCCAAAGATGGATTTACACATTAGGCTGGTTTATCAGCCCTTCACCATCAGGTTAAGTTATTTAAAAATGTATAGTTAGGCCGCTGTGCCAACTGATTTGACTCTGTTTAGTCTGTCTGTGTCTGCCACTGTTTTGAATGGCCTGACTATCACGTCGAGTGGAATAGCGATAATGGCGCGCGCCTGAGAGCCTGGTTGTCAGGGGTCGCCCCTCGGAGATTTCAGGCGGGCGGGCAGCACCCATGCATCGGATTGTCCGTTCGTTCCGCACAGAAGCAGCTGGCTGCCTGGTACTCTGCGGATCCCACTCGTGTAGCACGACAACATGCTGAATCCCACTCGATTTGGGGTGGAACACACCAGGATTGGCCAATGCCAAAGCCAGTCCCCAGAATTGTCAAATCAAATCATCGACACGCTCAGGCCCGTAGCTACCATTGAGGACACCGAGGTCATGACCTCGGTATTTTCACCCAAAAAAATAATAATAGAAAAATAGCCCTGGCCCCCAGATCTATTCATCTGTCATTGATGTTTCAAATCCCTCATAAATTAACATGATATATGACAGTTGATCAGAAATGCAACAATTTGCTTCCTCTCTGTGTGCTATAGAAGGAAGAGACATAATTCACCACAACGTTCAAATTTTGCATTGGGGCTAGATTGGGGCTAGACTTTGGGGGACAGTTCTATTGAAGTGAATGGGTAAGTAACTCCCCTGTAAGTGATGTTTGTGTAGATGGGCCATTGTATTTAATTGAGCAGTATTCTGCCATGTGACCTGTATGCAGAATATAAATGATATCATATGGGGAGACATTTATTTTTTGTATCATTTTAAAGCAACAGCACAGTAAAGAGGATATTATTCTAACATGATGTCTGTAGTTCTTTATAGCCTCTTAATTTTGCTCTCAAAGTGCACCAGATTGAAGCATTTTACTTTAAAATGGACAAAATGTTCTAACCGGGTGGGCACAGCCCCCCCTGGGACCCCCACGACGTGCCAAAATGACCTCGGTACTTCTCAAACCCTGGCTACGGGCCTGGACACGCTATTATGGTCCGCCTCTCAACCCTGTCATCTTGTCATCAGGACACCTATGTGAGAATGCTGTTCGTGGACTACAGCTCAGCATTCAACACCATAGTACCCTCCAGGCTGGTACGCAAGCTCAAGGATCTGGGACTAAACACAGCAATGTGTGACTGGATCCTGGATTTCCTGACAGACTGCCGCCAGGTGGTGAGGGTGGGCAACCTCACCTCCTCACCACTGACCATCAGCATAGGAGCGCCTCAGGGGTGCGTCTCCAGCCCCTTCTGGTACGACCTCTACACCCACGACTGCGTGGCGACTCAAACTTCGAACACCATCGTGAAGTTTGCAGACGACACAGCGGTCGTGGGGCTGATCTCGGGGGGCGACGAGACGGCCTACAGAGAGGAGGTGGGGGCCCTGGAACAATGGTGCCCAGACAACCACCTCTCTCTGAATGTCTCCAAGACCAAGGAGGTCATTGTAGACTACAGGAGGGGGGGGGGGGGCACACCCCCCCCAATCACCATCAACGGCACAGTGGTGGAAAGGGTGGACAGATTCAAGTACCTGGGAGTCAACATCCACCAGGACCTGACTTGGGCCGGCCACACAGCCACTGTTGTCAAAAAGGCCCAACAGCGAATACACGGACTCAGGCGCAAGAAATTTGGGCTAAGGCCAGAAATCCTTAGTGACTTCTACAGTAGCGCTGTGCATCTTCACTGATCTCACGATTCGATACGATTCGATTATACAAGTCTACGATTCGATTCGATTCGATTATACGATGCATCTTAAATCGATGCATCACTTTTTCCGCAATACATGATTTATTTTTTCTCACTTTCTTTTTTCTCACTGTGTGGCTACTTTTAAAATAAAAGTGCATTTGGAATTGCATTGTATTATGATCCATAATTAAAATAAACAACTGCATGTACTTACATTCTATTTTATTTGATTATTAAAAAAAAATAATTAATAATCGATTTTTGATATTTGTTAATCGATTCAGAATCGTCCTATTAAGCATCGCGATGCATCTCTGAATCGATTATTTTCGGCAGCTCTATTCTACAGAGGCACCATTGAAAGCCTGCTGACTGGCTGCTTCACCACCTGGTACGGGAACTGTACCACCATGGACCGCAGGGCGCTACGGAGAGTGAGACGCGCGGCCCAGCACGTAACAGGATGTGAGTTGCCAGAACTGCATGAACTGTATAAACAGCGGTGCCTCAGGAGGTCCCTGAAGATCATCAAAGACACAAACCATCCCCACAACAGCCTGTTCTCCCTGTTACCCTCAGGGAGGAGATACAGGGTCCCAAAAGCACGCACAAATTAAATCGCTTGAGGGACAGTTTCTTCCGGCAGGCCACGAGACTCGTTAACATACACAAATAGTGTAGTAGCTGTACTGTACCGTACTGCAGCTGCTACCATTACGTATGTCTAATGTTTAATTCTATGTTTAATTAGGTATATGCTATTTGCACCTGTGCAAACAGAACGTCGACTATGTTTAAGTATGTCTAAAGTATGCACATGACATGTGCACCTATGTGCAGTGAATATGCCACTGTCTCTGACTTGTCTTATCACTCTACTGCCTTATTGCTTGTTGTGTCTCTTGTTGTTTTCCTGCACTCATATGCCCTGTTATATTTTGTACTATGTTGTAAACGGAGTCCACAGCACAAGAATTTCACATGTGATACTTGTACTACGGAGTGACAATAAAAATCTTGAATCTTGAAACAAACACACACACACACACACACACACACACACACACACCACACACACACACACACACGCCAACATTAGGCTGTGAAAAAGAGGACCCCTTTGAAAATGTTTTTTTCCCTCTCCAAAATGTAGCCTAACTTTGGAGTGTTATTTAACTACCTTCCTGACAAACTAGCATGACATGGTTGGTGCAAATCGATTCCTTTAAAATCGTCTTTAAAACTGAGCCTGCTGCAGCCTCTGAAAGTAAATGTTCAAAATTGTGATATTTCCCAAATACCGCGATATTTCCGAAAATCGGCCCAATCCAGCTACTCCTCAGGGTTAACACGTTCACTGCCAATGACGTATTAATACGTCAAAAATAATCCAACGGTTGACTGCCAATGACGTATTAATACGTCAAAAAAATGTTTTTTTTTTTTTTGACCGTGGGATGTGCATCTAACCCTTTTACATCTCTTATATAATTATTGGGGCCACCGAACGTTTACAACCCATTCCACCGAGCCACTAAGTGGCGACAGTGCTCTCCTGACTAGAGGAAGGCAAGCAAAAAGCAGCCATTCTCATGAAAATGGATGGGGGAAAACGCTTTCGTTTTCGCGCTGATTGCTGGCGATGCGGGATTGCAAATTTGCATAATAGATTACAGGTGGAACACACTTTGAAACACGCAGCATAAATATGACCAGAATCGCAAAAGCTTCTCTCAACCAAAACTCCAAGAAGCGAGCGAGTCCATCCAGACTTCCTCAAACAGCGGCCGCGCAGACAGGCAGCAGCAGCAGCAAAGCAGTGAGACTGGTGACAAGCTTGTGACGGCCGCTGCAGCCAAGAAGAACGCCCACGGAGGGAGGAGTTGGAAGCAGAGGGGGGTTTCCTGCTGTTATGGAGGAAATTACTGTTCAAAACTATTGTTTAGATGTCTGACGTCTTACTGATGCCAAAAATGAATGGTTAAAGTGACTGTTCTATCGAATTTCACAAAAAGCCGTTTATCTCTGAATAATTTTTCTGACGCTGAAACCATGCTGTATTCAACTGCTAATGCTTACATAACTACTAACTCTACAAACTAACTCTTTTAGACAGAGAAAGCACACATTCTATTAGTTCTTTTGAGATATTGTGTGTTCACAAAATCTTAGCAGAAAAGAATCCTCGGGTCTTGAAAGATGAGCCAGAATCCTCAAAAAAACCCTCTGGCAGAAGCTAACTACAGTAAAAAAAAAACGTCTGGCAGTGAATGTGTTAATGTGTATGGTGGGGCTAAAAACTATAATCTCTGAGAATGCAAAGAAATGTAACTGGCTCGTTAAAACGCGCATTCCAGGGATATCGTATTTACAGAAATTGCGTAAAAGGCGCGCGCTTGAGAGCGTGGTTGTCAGGGGTCTGCCCTCGGAGATTCCAGGCGGGCGGGCAGCACCCATGCATCGGATTGTCGGCTCCCTCCGGACGAAGCAGCTGACTCCCTGGTACTCCGCGGATCCCACTCGCGTAGCACGACAACACGCTGAATCCCACTCGATTTGGGGGTGGAACACGCCATGATTGACCAATGCCAAAGCCAGTTGACAGAATTGTCAAATCAAATCATCAACATGATACTATGACCCGCCTCTCAGCTTGTCATCTCAGACAAATAATGTTTTCAGTCTGAAACGGACTGCGATGCACGGGTTCAGTTCGACTTTAAAATAGAAAGCTGAATGTTGTATTGTGATTTTAAAAATGATGCATCATCATCGTCAGCATCAGTGGGCGGGCGGTGTTAGTGGGCTGTCTGTTGATGTAACGATTTGTGACATCATCAGTGATGTCATAAATCAGTGAATTGTGATGTCATCAGTGATGTCACTTTAGCAATTGTGATGTCATCAGTGATGTCACTCGAGCAATTGTGATGTCATCAGTGATTCAGCAATTGTGATGTCATTAGTGATGTCATAAATCCTTCCTGGCTGAGGCTATATAAGTGCTGAAGCACGGCCAGAAAGCCATTAGAAGAAGAAGGTGGAAGACGGCCACTGCTCGCGTACGATAATTTCCCTCCAAAAACGATAATTTTGACCCTCAGGTACGATAACTCAACATTTCCCACCTGGCAACACTGGGTTCAGGTAAGTGAGGAACAAACACACCAACTAATATGGATGATTTGATCAACTAGATAACAGTCAACTTTCTGAAACGATGCTCCATTAAAATGTTGCTGCATCAGTTTATTAACTGTGCATGGAGCCCAGACTGGTTTGATTTGGGAAACAGAGAAATATCGTAGATGATTCATGTGTAGAGTTATTTGACTCAGGTAGAAAGAGGGAGAAAGTAACTTAACATTTATTTTCAAGGTTGAAAAGCCAAAAGTAAGACAAAGTGTTTTCAGCGCAAGCTGAGTCATACGCCAAAGTAGTTGCCATGGCATTTGCTGAATAAAGCTGGCTTGTTACACATTACCAACTGGTCTCTCATGATTGAAGGGAATTTCAAGCATGAAGATGGCGTTAGGTCACCCTGCTATATATCTCGCCCCCCTCCGTCCATATTCTCATCCAATCAGCCCATGGCGTCTTTGTCATCGGTGATGTCATAATTGCTGATGTCATCGGTGATGTCATACTCGCTCCGTGATGTCATCTGTGATGGCATACATGCCTCATCCCCTGAGCCAATCACAGTAGAGGATGGGCGTAGTATATGTAGCAAGAGTTTACGTCACCCCCCTCTTCTGGCTGGATCATAGCAGCAGCTTGCATCACCTGTTCGTCTCCACTGAAGCTGAGGTTCGCCCCACCCACCTCCCCTTATTCTTCTCTCTCTCTGTACAAAATCCCCCCATCAGCTCAGCCTCACCCAATCAGCCACACCTGGGGCCCTGATTGGGCCGCACCTGGGCTCAATAAAGGACGGCTGATTGGGTGAGGCTCAGTAGGCTCCAGACAGCAGTGGAGGAGGCTGCGTTGTCCTTCCCTTGATGTTCACCAATGTGCAGATGCATCATTGCCAGTAAGTCTTGTTATAGTTAGTTATTTCCTTTTGTATATTTGAATTAGATGTATTATTACTTTACAGTTGAATGTTTTCCCTTGTTTGTTTGAAACCTTTGTTAATACCTTTTTGTGTTTAGGTAAAATCATCTGTATCATCTGTTTACATCAATCTACACCTGTCGGATATTCCATCACACACCAAGGAATCTGTCTAAATAAAACCCTTGGCATATGTTCCTCTGGTCCTCCTCATTCTCACCGATGCCCCACTTGCTGAGGCTATACCTTTAACCAACACCTCAAGCAGTTTCTACACTCTCTACACATCTTTTTTTTTACCATTGATTTCTCTTGAAGTGTTTTCCTCATTGTCTTTTTTTTCCCTTTGTTTTCATAAATATTAGTTGGTTTTCCATCCAAATGTATCGCAAATTTGAACCGAAAAACTGAATTTTTGAAAATCGGCAAAAGAAAATGCGAAATTATGTGCGTTTCCATATCAGGAGTTGGTGTGCAGCCAGTTGTGCCGTCTGCCTGTTTAAAACCTGTTACGTGCCATTGTCCAGCAGGCAGCGACCGAGCTGTATGAAAAACATCTAGCCTATTAACGGTTCTTTTGATTATCCACAATGCTACACCATGAAATTGATTACCAGGTGCCACTCTTCAATTCAGCATACATAATGTATAATCCACGGAGCAGTTACCGTAAATTCCGGACTATAAGGCGCACCGGTATATAAGCCGCGGGACCAAAATTGACTATTTTTTTCTTATATAAGCCGCACCGGTCTATAAGCCGCGGGTGTTTTGATGTTTAATTACCATATGAAAGGGTTCGTGCACAGAGAGGAATGTCGGGAAAGAGATGGCTGTTTGGGGAAGCTCCCATTTATTAACATTTCAACAAAACAAAACAAAAGTCAGGTCACTAATCCCCAGACAAAATCACACAACAATAGGCTATATGTGCAGCAAACCTGTAACCAGAGAAGTCAAGTCACTAATCCTCGTCTTCCTCTTCTTCCTGCGTACTGAAACCACCAAAGTCCTCATCTTCAGTGTCGGAAACGAACAGGTTCAGGGTGGCTTCGTCAACCACTCTCCTCTCTCCTTCATTGTCACTCAAAACCAACGAACTCCTCTTCGTCACTGTCGGCATCGAACAGCCTCTGAAGCCTCTGACGGCCCTCAGCGCCAGCTGTGGCGGCGTCATCCTCTTCATCCCGCAGCAGTCCAGCGTTTTGGAACCCGTTGGTGATTGTGGATGTTTTCACACTCCTATAATATTCCGTGATCTTCCTTTGTGTGAATTCGCCGAAGTTTGTGATTTTCTCCTGGTAGTCGGGAGGGAGTTGTTCAGTAGTTCTCGCCCGGACTGAGACACTGAGACAGTTCCTCCTGCTGCACCGTCCAACGCCTCACCATTGACTCATCGATGCCCAGGTTACGCGCGGCTGCTCTGTTTCCCTCTTTTAATGCGAGATTGACTGCTTTCAACTTGAAAGCTGCGTCGTGTGAATTTCTGCGTACCTTCCCCATGGTAAGTGAGAGTGTTGCTTCTACTGCTCGTCTTGTTGTGAATATTCCTTGATCTTCCTTTGTGTGAATTCGCCGAAGTTTGTGATTTTCTCCTGGTAGTCGGGGGAGGGAGTTGATGGCCGAGTGGCCGTTTGCTTACCGTAATTACCATATGTAAGTGGTCACGCACAGAGGGGATTGTCGGGAAAGAGATGGCTGTTTGAGGAAGCTCCCATTTACCGTATTACCGTAACATTTCAACAAAACAACATAACACAACACCACCGTTGTTTATTTTTACAGTGCACACAGTGTCCGCGGTGTGGTGAAAAGAGGGCAAGAGAGGAAATTAAAACAGAAGTGGATTTATAGTTAGAAAGAGTGCTAAAAAAGAGAGATTTTATTTGTATTTTTTTTTTTTTTCTGAAAAAATCCATAGATAAGCCGCACCGTTATATAAGCCGCAGGGGCCAAAAAACGGGAAAAAAGCCGCGGCTTATAGTCCGGAATTTACGGTACTGTTAGTGAATGAAATGTAAGGTCTTCTTCCGTTAAAACACAGCAGCGGGCGTTGTAGACCTTCTAATTTCAATTTCAACAATCCAAATTGATGTCTTTGTGCCTCTGTCTCTGTTTGATGATGTCAGAGCTGATTGGCAGGAAGACAGATATCGGTCAGAGGAGGAGAGGAACCTTTTTGAAATGAATCCTTCAGAAAAGGTGAGAAAAATATCACTGTTGTATCACTGATGTTGCAGCACACACATACACACACTGTCCTAATCCTTTCTTTATATATTTCTTTATGGAGACAGAGAGACACCAGCGGACCCAGACGTCACCGCTGTCAGCAGTGTGACAAAACATTCACAAGACTTTACAACTTAAAGTGTCATCAGAGAGTTCACTCAGGGGAGAAGCCTTACTCCTGTCAGCAGTGTGGGAAATCTTTCAGTCAGTTAGCTACCCTACAGAAACACCAAAGAGACCACACTGGAGAGAAGCCCTTCCACTGTGACCAATGTGGGAAAAGTTTCAGTTACTCAAGTGTCCTAACAATACACAAACGCATTCACACTGGAGAGAAGCCCTTCCACTGTGACCAATGTGGGAGCAGTTTCAGTCAGTCACATGACCTAACAATACACAAACGCATTCACACTGGAGAGAAGCCCTACGACTGTGACCAATGTGAGAGCAGTTTCAGTCAGTCAAGTGGACTCACAACACACAAACGCATTCACACTGGAGAGAAACCCTTCCACTGTGACCAATGTGGGAAAAGTTTCCGTCACTCAAGTGCCCTCACAAGACACAAACGCATTCACACTGGAGAGAAACCCTTCCACTGTGACCAATGTGGGAAGAGTTTCCGTCACTCAGGTGACCTCACAAGACACAAACACATTCACTCTGGAGAGAAGCCCTACCACTGTGACCAATGTGAGAGCAGTTTCAGTCAGTCAAGTAACCTAAGAACACACAAACGCATTCACACTGAAGAGAAGCCCTACCACTGTGACCAATGTGGGAGCAGTTTCAGTCAGTCAAGTGACCTCACAAGACACAAACATATTCACACTGGAACGGGCTACTGGTGTGACCGCTGTAAGAGAATGTTCCATACATCTTCTAATCTGAAGAGGCACCGCTGCATCTAACCTGCTGAAGAGCGTCCTCCACTGTCTGCAGCGGGAACAAGCCTCTCTCTGTCCAACCAAACATTTGATAAATAAATAAAAGTTGAGTGACAGCAAAGTCTGACTGTGTTTGTTTGTTTCTCAGCCATAAAATCTTGACATAGGATTGTGGAACGTTGACATCAATGTAAAAATGTCATTACAAAGTAAATAACTGGATGGAGAGCTTCAGAAATTGCTGTTTGAAGTAAATCACAGTGGACGAGTGTTCTGGAAATTTCTGCCACTTGCTTTTGAGGTTTTAAGACTTCAGAAAAGACAAGCCTGGATTTGAACCCACAACCTACCACATGATGAGAGGCTGCTGCCAGTGTTGGGGAAACTACTTTAAAACTAGTTTACTAAACTACTAGCTACTTCCCAATGAAAAGTAGTCAAACGACATCTTTAAAATGTTTAGCTTGTCACACTAAAACTACAACGAAAATAATCACAATGGGAGTCTGGAATCTCATACATGGAGGTACAACTGAGCTAACACTGAGTATTAATTAATACACAGGACAAGATGTTACTATCCCTTGTGCCAAAATCCGAGGAAAAACACAGTTAGAAGCCCAATCCAGAATAAAACAAGCTAACAGGCTAACAAACTAATCTGGCTGGCCTCTCTGCTTTCCTCGGTGCTAGGACCTGCCTCAACATCAGGGGTGCTGATGTCCTGCGAGCTGTGGGTTACTTCCTGTCGCTGGACTTCACCTGACTGACTTGATAAACTTCTTAACTCATTGAGTGCCAGCCACTTTTGGAGAACGGACGCTCCCAGTGCCAGAGTTTCAGAGCGTTTTCAGTGATTTCTCGAGGCCCACAGAATATTGTGTGATATTATTATGTAAACACCGAACACGCACAAAGAACGATGAGACTCTATTGTATCAGCAGCAAAAAAAAGTTTATTGATATCATTTTCCGTTCTTTAGTTATCAGCCGGAGAAGATAGGTCAAAAACAGAAAAAATTGGCGTTTCCATCTAGAAGCTGAGATATTGAGCCTTTTGTGAAATATAGCATTTCAAGCACATGACTGACTCTGAAGGTAATATTTTCTGATGTGACACCTCAAAAATAATTTACTTCAATAAAACAGTGAAAACAAAGGAATTTTGTTTGGCAAAATAATATTTTTTAGCTGCAACCAGCAGCGCTGGCCCCTGCGTGCGCAGACCCTACACCTTCTTGCTGGTCTTGATTTACTGCTGGTGGGCATCAGATAGCTTGTTTGCCTGTCTCTGTCAATCGAGCCTGCTGTGTGGGTGTTGTACGCTGCCCTGCGTGCCCCACCCCCCTCCTCCTCCTCCTTCGTGGGAGTGTCTCTGCGCGACTCTGAGTGTCGCTGCGTTTGCTCTCGCTCTGCTTTTGCTCTCGCTCTGCTTTTGCTGTCTGCACCCCCCGCTTTTTCACAGCCTGTCGCCGGCTCCCAGCTGAGAATAATGTAACTTTTCAGAAAGAGGCTGGTGTCTGCAACTAAATCATATGCAGGGGCTATCGCAGCGGACACGGAGGAGCTCAATTGTGGTGTCAGCAGATTGACTGCTGTTCACAGGCACAGCTAACGTTATGCTTCATGCATATCGATGCGATTTCCGTTTCCTCATGACTTCTCTCTTTTCTCCTGGCCTTTCTCTAATCTGGAGAGCACTGTCGCCACCTAATGGGTCCCTAAAATAGCTTTTACACATTCAACATCCACCATACTTTCACAGGAGATGGATCTGGCTTTGATGCACGTCCCACCGTCAAAAAACGCAATTGACGACTTTAGTCGTCTTTGGCACTCAACGTTACTAAAGCAATTGACGACTAAAGTCGTCATTGGCACTCAATGAGTTAAGAAATAATTATCAATGCGGGGTCCCTGTGTTCCCTCTACCAAGCACCTCTTCCTGCCTTGATGGATTCTAAGGCCCCTCAAAGTTGTTACCTTCTGCCAGCCACACAAGCAAACCTGACGCTTCTTTCCATCTACATCTGAACTAGTGGCTTCCACTGACATGTTTTCCCTACTCATAGTCAAGTCCGTTCCAGAGTCAATAACCGTGTCAACCATAGGTGAGTCATCTTCCGCCCCCGCTCTCGCAGACTCTAGGGGTGTTTTTTCATAATTCTGTTTCGTAGCAAGTTTGGGTGTAACCAATGGCCTAATGGCCTTGGCTACTGCCAAAAAGAAAAGTAGGCCTACAATCTGGAAACAGGAACAGGAACTGGAAACTCAGGAAAAAGCTTGCTTTCTTTTGTATGATGACCATAGTGCAGCCAGACGTTTGGGCCACTGCCTTCCTCAGTAGCTGCATACTAGCCTGGGTGAACCTAACGTCAGCTTCTTCTTCCTGACTGATAGTACATAGAGGTCACATGACTGATAGTACATAGAGGTCACATGACTGATAGTACATAGAGGTCACATGGTACATAGGTCACATGGAGGCTGGCTTTACCCAGGCTAGCTGCATACAGTGTGACAAACAATTGGGATCAAGGCCTCTTTCTATCCCAAGCCCCTCCCATGTAAAGGCCCCTCCCCTCCCATGTAAGTTTCACACCTGAAGCTCATCACTCAATCATCAAGTAGCCTAATCCAGTCCAATCCTATTTACAAGACCTCAAATACATATCAATTAACTACACACAGCTTCCCTATTATATTATAAAGCAGCGGTTTTCACAGTAGGAGGCGGGCCTCCCCTGGGGGGCTCCAAACAGTTTCAGGGAAGGCTCAGTGAATGAAAGTGGAAAAAATATGACATTAGATATCACATTAGTTAACAAAAGGAAATCACTTAGGATAGCCTAAATGTGTGTGATACAGTAGTTTTGAGGAAGTTTACTGTTAAACTAATAAATGAATTCAGACAGACCTTTTTATATATTTGGTGTTAGGGGTGTCAAAATTAATCGATGCATCACAATGCGGATGTGAATCGAATCGTTGACAGATGAATCGTCAATGTTATTTTAAAGGGCTCACGTGAAAAACTGGTCCATTGGAGTGAATGGAGATGTTGCAACTCTCCTATTATGGCTCTGGTGTGAACTACAGCAATGATCACATGGAGGGGGAAAAACTTTTTTCACATAAGTGGGAAAGGTGCAAGTACACCGTGACGTAAAGTTGTACCACATTTTGGAGGGCCAAAAAAAAGCAGGTTTGAACCCATGTGCGCTCGATTCCTAAAGCAGCCTCGCCCGTCCTGCAGCTCGCCAAGCTGGCCCTGCAGCTCGCATTCGCAGCTCGGCCGCTGCGTGGCCTTGGCCGCAACTTGGCTGCTGTGTGGCCAATGAGACCAGCATCACTGATGATGTCATAAATGTCAGATTTATGACATCACTGATGATGTCATCAGTGGGATTTATGACATCACTGATGATGTCACAGTGGGATCAGGGATTTATGACATCACTGAAGATGTCACAGTGGGATGTATGACATCACGGATGTCACAGTAGGATTTATGACATCACTGATGATGTCACAGTGGGATTTATTGCTGCCTTCCAGACAACTGGGACCTTCGGATTTTCTGGCCTCCTATTAGGAAAAGTGCGCTGGAACGACACTCAAAGTGGGAGCTCCGACTTGAAAACTGGGAGAAAAAAATCTACCCCCACTAGGCTGGGAACCAGTTCTCTGATGTCACACAACAATGGCCGCAACCATGGAGCAGGGCCCGAAATTAGAGCCCGCCACCCGCCAATGGTGGGCATATTTTAGCTTTGGCGAGTTAGATTTGGCATCTGTCCGCCACGTGGCGGGTTGCAAAATAGTCGTCATGTAATATTAAAACTGTGTAGCCGGCCTGTGTCCACCTAGCGTATTTTTCCCACTGTTAAACGCTGGGAGTGTGCTGCGGAGCGCTGATCCCAGCCACAATATACAAGGGAGCAGTCTGAAACTAAGGTTAGTTTAACGTTAGTGCGTTCAGTGCGGTAGTATAACATGAGTGCTTCCTGAGGCTGTTTCATTCTAGCTCTCCCGTCTAGGCTACCAAACGTGACTCTGGAATGAAATGCAGTCGTCAATTTAGCGGAGGTAAATTAACAGCCTAACGTCGGGCGAATCAATAAATGAATCAATCAATCGCTCGCACTTGTTGCCGACACTCGTATGATACAGTATATATGAGGAGATAATAGTTATGTGTGTTTTGCTGCGCAGCTGGCA
Organism: Poromitra crassiceps; assembly: GCF_964638095.1. Lineage (NCBI taxonomy): Eukaryota > Metazoa > Chordata > Actinopteri > Beryciformes > Melamphaidae > Poromitra > Poromitra crassiceps. The sequence continues at coordinate 64,352 of NW_028152144.1, forward strand.
CGAGTGCTTTGTGAGACTGTTTCATTCTGGCTCTGCGTATAGGCTACCAAACATGACTGGAGGGGAATGGTATGCAGTCGTCAATTTAGCGGAGGTAAGAAGCGTCTTTTAACCTCTGCTAAATTGACAGCCTATCGGGCGAATCAATCAATGAATCAATCGCTCGCGCTTGTTGCCGAGCTCGTATGATGAGGAGATGAATCTAAATGCTTACCACCAATAAAGCCAAAGCGGAGCCAAGAACGAGTGCAGGAGAGCTAACGCAGGTGCCAGGTGTGAGTGGGAGAGAAAGGTCCGTAGCCCAAGTTGTGCGCTGTCTGCACTGACTGTCGCAGTTATTTCTTTTAGCTGCGTTGTTTTTTTTTTGCAACAATTTAAGCTCAAGATTGACTTGACATGTATTGATAAGATTGACTTGACATGTATTGATTAATCAATCATCAATCAATATATTAAAATAATTTGCTTCAAATTTTACTCTGCCCTCTTATTTAAGTGTGTATTCTTCAACGTAATACCTTATCTACTTGAAATGTACTGAAAAAATTGATATATATGGATATATGTGACACAAAAATGCGTTTTTTTTTTTGGCCGGTAAGAAATATGCTTGGCGGGTAGATTTTTTCCATCTACCCGCCACTGGCCGGTGGGTCAAAAAGTTAATTTCGGGCCCTGCCATGGAGTATGTAGTCCAAAGTATTAAGTGCCTAAATAAAATGTATAATAGAGTCTGTTACATTATGTGTCATTGCTGCTCCTCATTTTCATTTAAATATGTAAGGAGGGTGCTCTGCTCGTTGTTAAGCTGTCTTGCTATTTGCCAAACAAAAAAAAGTTTGTCGCGGTCCGCCATGTTTCTTGTAGCCTGACTCCACCAGACGGGGGCGGCATTGTTCCACAAATTCACAATCCACCTCAGTCTGGCCCTGGCCTCAGAGATGCATTCAAACCGGCCGCCACACAGGCGCACCAATCAGCGTGAGCTAGGGGCGGGCTTTAGGCGAGACCGGGTGTGACGCCACCGAGAGGCGCCTCTGCGTTTGTAGTTCTTTCACTATTCAACATGGCGGCGGCTACCGAGGCTAGCTCCAGTGTGCTAGTCAAACATTCTATTCAAAACAATAAGCTAACATAAACGTTAAACACTTGATCTTACAGTGAGTACGAAACCGTAACTGTATTGCTGTAATGTTATCAACTATGAACGTTAGTAAACAAGACATTGTTGTAGAATTTGGGGAGATAGCCTTAGACCGCTAGGCTGGGATAACTTATTAGCTGTAAGGCTGTAATGGCTAACGGCTAGCCATTCACGCAAGTCACACAAACACAAAGCCCTTCTCACTCTCACCACAGCCCAGTAAACATGCAATCTGTTAAACCATCATTTTTGTTCCAAATCGAAATAAATCATAACGTTAATCAAAATGCCACTGAATTATTAGCTAATCAACACAGAACTGCAAAGATCAGTGTGATGTATTGTCCCTTTACTGCTAGCTGAAGTGTATTCTGCTATGATTGGAATGTTGGCTGCTGTTTAATAAACCACGTTAACTCACGTTGGTGTCCGAGTGACATATTATGTTATACAGGCGAGATTAAAGATCTCAGGATACAATACAACAATCAGTTTATCTGATATTTTCCCCCGCTTGCATAAATTATACTGTGAAGTGTGAATATAGCTCTAGCATATAGTAGTCCTATATGTCTGATATTTTGGAGCTGTTATTCGAGAAATTGGTTTATCGATAGAACATACCGGTAGCTTAAGATTTTGCACTTGTACTTTAGATAGGGGGTAAACAAACGTCATGGGAGCCAATACTAGGAATACGGTATATCAACAAGGAACCATTCTTAAAGTTAGAGATTATATCCAAATACATGCTGCATGGTGTAACCAGGGTGTTTTTCCTCTTCTCTGTTGACGTCCTCTGGGCTCCAGGCAGCTCCCTTTCGCAGATTCATCTGACAACATCTTTATGCATTTACATCGTCTTATCATTTGACCCAATCGTGCCTCAAGACCAGCAGATTATGTAACAACAACACCACACACGGCCGTCATTTCTCCGTTTAGTTTATTATTACAAAAGTAAGCAAATAACATTCTCCAGTCATGCGTAAATATCTACCATTCCACTGACACATATGCTAAAATTCACCAGTTAAATAGTAGCGTTAAATCATTATATTGTATCAAAGCATTTGGTTGTTGCCATGATCATAAAGGCTAGAGAGCGTTGCGTCTCCATGACGTTAGCCGTCCAGGGTGCGTGCCACTCTGTGTCATATCGTGTCATCAGTTCCCTGAAGAAACGAACAACGATATGTGTTATGAATGAATCGCTGTTAACGTTAACATTAATCATCAATCATCAGACGTAGCACCCCAACCTCCAAATGTTGCTATCGTTAGCGTAACATCAGTTAATCCAATCAGTTACATTTAACGTGCAAAATGGCCTACCTGCACTTCATCCTCAGTCAGACATCTGCAGTAATTCTTCTTTCTTTTGGCAAATTGAATAGTCAATGGTTGCACCCAATATTCACCTTACAAAAACAGCAAAAAATCTGCGACCTCCATGCTAACTATTAGCAATTGTAGTCCTAGCTGATCAGGCGCTGCTACGTCATGAAGGGAAGTCGATCTGATTGGTTGGCGCTGGCAAGCCCAGACGGTGACAGACAGACGGTCCATCCAATCACCTGCCTAGTAGCTTGAAAAAAGTGACCGCCCTCTTCAGCAATGTAGCTTGGCCGAATCCAGATGGATGTTGTTTGTGAAACAGATATTTGAAGCAAACTCATCGATCTGGCAGCGTCAGGTTATGTTTCTTGTAGTCCTTGGGCAAAATTTCACATATCGGTACCACTTCAAGTGGGCAAATTCTAATCATGATTTTTGAACAGGTATATAGCCATAGATGATATTTTAGTATGATAGCCTTTGCAGAATGGTAGCTTTGTCACCGTTATCAGCTCATGAAGTTAGCCGGCCCCTACAATAAATTGGATGACATCATGGATGATGTCACAGTGGGTTTTATGACATCACGGATGATGTCACAGTGGGACAATAACAGTGGGACAGACAGAGCCCGAGCTTGGGACAGACAGAGCCCGAGCTCCCATTTATGGTGGGGATACTTATGCTGCTGAAAATAAGAGTTTGTAAAATTGTAACAGATTGCTCTCAAATGTGGAGATTTTCACCAGAATCCTTCACATACCACAGCAAAAGCCATATATATCATCATCATCATCATCAGTATATAAATGGGAGCTAGGGCTCTGTTTCTCTGTCTGTTTGTCCCATGTCCCACTGTGATGTCATAAATCCCACTGGGACATCATCAGTGATGTCATAAATCCCAGTGATGTGTGACATCATCAGTGATGTCATAAATCCCACTGTGACATCATCAGTGATGTCATAAATCCCACTGGGACATCATCAGATGACACACAAAATTGACTGTGACATCATCAGTGATGTCATAAATCCCACTGTGACATCATCAGTGATGTCATAAATCCCACTGTGACATCATCAGTGATGTCATAAATCCCACTGGGACATCATCAGATCAGTGATATGCAGTGTTGGGCAAGTTACTTTCAAAATGTAATATACTACATATTACTAGTTACTTTCATTTGAAAGTAATACGTTACTTTACAATATTACTTTCTGTGTAGAGTAACTCATTACTTATTACACTACTTTTGCATTACTTTCACCAAAACAACAGCAGCAGTAGAATGACATCGCTGCCCCGGAACATCCCGAAAAATAATTTCAACCGCCTTGAAGTCAGTTTAAACAATCCAAAATTCTAAATGTTATTCTTTTCCTTTGTTATTGTCATCTATAGTGGTTATTTGCATAAAAACAAACAGTTTGATTAGGAAATTATTGTATCTTTTTTCAATTATGTGCTTTGATTTAATAAAATGTAACTCAATTTGTAACTTGAGTTACTTGACAAAGTAACTGGTATAATATTACTGAAATCCTATAAGTAAGTTATATTACTGAGTTACTGCTAAAAGTAATATATTACATGTAATATGTTACTTTTGTAATGAGTTACCCCCAACACTGGTGATATGTCACACAAAATTGACTGTGACATCATCAGTGATGTCATAAATCCCAGTGATGTGTGACATCATCAGTGATGTCATAAATCCCACTGGGACATCATCACATCAGTGATATGTCACACAAAATAATTGAGTCATATGATGATTAGGCTACTGTTAAACTAAACTGTGTTTCAACGCTGATATATTCATAGTATTCCGATGATGTCATAAGCCTTTTTCCTACCAATATGGCGCTACACATCTCATTGGCTGTTTGTGTCACTTGATTGTAATCACCTGTTAATTGATTACAATCGTTGTTTTCCTACCAAGATGGCTGTGTGGTGAAGTAACAGAATACTATCAATATATAGTGACTGCACAAAAACAACGAGGCTGTACTCACCTGACCCACCACCCGCCTGGAAAGCACTTCGGTAAGTGAGGTGAAAGGAGAAATGGAGAATCGGCACGCCATTCCCCCTGTGAAGGAGATTTGGCAAGTTTTCAGCTTTTAAATGTAGTAAACTACAGTAATAATAACTGAAGTTTGCCCTACCAGTACCTTCGGCTTTAACAGTCACCGACCAGTGTGCGTAACCTGCGTACCTCGCTGCTCTCAGACAGAATCAGCCTGGTGACGCGAGGTTAACTGGCTTGTTGTGGTCAACGAGTGTTATTTTGTAACGAGCAAACTTTTAACGTCGGAGTTCGACAAGGAAATGCAATGCGAGGAGGCACGCGCTGCAGTCATTAATTAATTAAGCATTAATGAATGAATCTGATGTCTGAGCAGAAGACCTCTCACCTTGGGTGTCATAATCTGCCAGTGCCAGGCAGGTCTCCTGGCCGGGCTGAGCTGCTGCTCTCTGGGGCCTGATCTGCCCTGATGACTGGTGACTGGTGGTGCCTTCAGGTGCCGCTCGGATATATAATGAACACTCCATTAAGTGAATGAACAAACTATCACTAATTATTTAAATAGAATGCCAAACAATAACATATTACACATACATAGGCCTAACATAGCCTACTACGTAATTACATTAGATACATACATACATACATACACACACACACACACATACAAGTACACACACACACACACACACACACACGCACAGGCCTACATACACACACATTTAATATATTTATTTATGTTCACATTTTACAAGAGAAATTCTTGAACACAAATAGTGGTAGATGCACATACAAGCTCAGAATCTCATTGCCATGTCTGATCTGTCTATGGATACAGGAAGCAGCGTCTCCTCCATATGTGGCGGCTGCCTATTATCACAGATATTGAGCAGAATTTGGCTAATGCTTTAGCTTTTGGCTTTGAAATTCCTGCCATCTGCAAACCCCTTACAACTAGTCTGTGGACGTTGCCAAGGCTTCCAAATATAAACACAAGTAGTTTGCACTTGTACCCGAGTTGTTCAATCTCATTTTTGAGAGGTTGGTATTTTAAAACCTTAGCAAGGAATGTCTCCTCCAGACTATAGTCAAACGTACAGCCTACTTCTAAGATGGTGACTTCTCTGCTTTCTTCGTCAACAACAACATCTGGTGTATTGGCTGTCACATTTGAAAATATCTCAGTTTCGTTATTGCATAGTATGAACATGTCAGATGAAACCCTTGTGTGAGTATAAACTTCAACAGAAGAAGGTGGGATGTATAGAAGCATGTCCTTAACTTAACCAGTAAGTCAACAATCCTGTCATGTCTGGAAATATACATACCTTAATCAATCATTTTATGTATGCAGATGACCTTGCCATACTTTCCCCTAGTAGCAGTGGGTTCCAACAGTTACTCAATATATGTTCTAACTACGGTATTGATTTTGATATTCATTATAACGCCAAGAAGAGCATGGTACTAATATGCAGAACCAAAGAAGATCTGGAACTTAAGTTTCCTGCCTTTTACCTATCCGGTCAAATAATGGGTGTGTCCAAGAGCACAAAATATCTTGGACACATCATAACAGATACCTTAGAGGATGATGAGGACATGTTTAGGCAGAGGAGAATGCTATATGTACAAGCCAACATGTTGGTCCGTAGATTTCACCATTGTACTATGGATGTTAAGGTAAATCTGTTTAGAGCCTACTGCACCCCTCTCTACACAGCTCCACTGTGGGTAAAGTATAAGAAGGAGAGCTTACGCAAGCTCAAAGTAGCATATAATGACTGTCTTAGAATTATGTTAAAGAAACCCACGAGCACTAGAGCCAGTGAGCTTTTCTGTTCATTGGGTCTCACTACCTGCATGGCTCTGTTAAGGAACCTGACATTTAAATTCATGAGCAGGCTGGATCGCTCAATGAATGGACTCATTGAACAGATGACAGACCCGGGCCGTAGTTCTGTCAGGTATACTTCTACCATCAGAGGACACTGGCATGAGTGCCTCTATTAGAGTAGTAACCTGTGGGGCTGGGTAGATGAATTGTACTGTATTTTTATTATTATTATTCTTAGTAAAAGTAAGGTGCAGTTTTACCTTGTGGGCCAAGAGCCTGTCAATGAAGTTTATGTGTATATGTATGTATATATGGGTGTGTACATATATATATGTGTATGTGTATATATATTATATTTTCTTATGGAATGAATTGCATTTTTTACTAAGACACTTTTATCTCAATATCCCACTTGGGATTGGTAAATGAACTGTATAGACACACGAACTGATAATTGAACTGTATTTTTTTATCCTTTTCGTAAATGTAATGTATTGTTATACCCTGTGGGCCATGAGCCTGTAATAAAGTTTATATATACATGGCAGCCATTCAGAATATGTGACAGTGACTCTATGGTTGGGGTGTTATGATGGTGCAGGCAATGAGGAGAAAATGTATTGGGGTACCACAGAGAGAGATTGAGTCTGGTTAGGAGGACCTGTAATCTGGCTTTAACTGCAAATGTAAGAATATCCTCATTAACTGCGTAGTTCTTGAATATTGTATGGGAAACTGTATGATCTGCAGTGGGAATACATGCTAGCTTTCCCTGTAACTTTAAACCGGTCCAGTGTTGTTGCTGCCTCTGTTGTTGCAGCCCTACCAGGTACCTGCGTGTGTTGGCTGGTGATACATGATGTTGAGTATCATTAACAGTTACCCTTACTGAAACTGTACAGTCAGATATAACATCCTCAGACACGATTACAGTGTCTGAGTCAGACTTCACCCAGTCCAGGGACACTCCAGTTAAGGAGATATACCACACACACACACACACACACACACACACACACACACACACACACACACACACACACACACACACACACACACACACACACACACACACACACACACACACACACACACACACACATATCATGGTGAGAGAGAGTCTAGTGCTCCTGGCTCCATAGTATTTAATCTGTGAATCGCTTAATGATTGTGAGGGGTGCTTGCAACCCGTTTATTTATAGCGCTGAAGAAGTCTGAAGACATGGGCGGGACTTAAATTGGCCCTACTTTTATAGGGCCCGGTCTTAAACGCGTCGTTACAAGATGAGACATCTTGGCTTAGAATATTCTGGGAGAGTGAGATATGTTTGTATTGGTAATATCAGCTTCAGAGATATTCTGCACCTTGCTTCTCATCTGTCCGTGCAGGATCAAATCCATCAGCGACCAAACAGTCTTTTTTTTAAATAATAATAATAATAATAGATGGGGCTTATATAGTGCTTTTCCATAGCAAAGACGCTTTACAGTAGGCAACACAAAAACTAAACACTGAGGGGGCGGGGGGGTGACGTTAGTGAACATATAACGACAGAGATTACACTAAACACTGAGTACTATGTGGGGGGAGGGGCGATAGTGGTGAGACAAGACAGTAGACAGAGACAGCACACAAGCAAGGATGGGGGGAGGGAGCAGAGGGACTAAGGGAAGGCGGTGGAAAAGAGATGGGTTTTGAGGTGGGAGTGGAAGACTGTGAGGGACTCTGATGTTCTGATTTCTTGGGGAAGGGCGTTCCAGAGTCTGGGAGCTGCCCGAGAGAAAGCTCTGTCCCCAAAGCTGCGGAGTTTGGACTTGGGGGTGGAAAGGAGGTCGGCTGAGGAGGATCTGAGGGACCGGGAGGGTTGGTAGGGGGAGAGGAGGTCTGTGAGGTAAGGGGGGGCCAGTTGATGAAGGGCTTTGTAGGTGATGACCAGGATTTTGTAGTTGATGCGGTAGGGGATGGGAAGCCAGTGGAGTTCTTTGAGGACAGGGGTGATGTGGTGCCAGGATTTGGTGTGGGTGAGGAGTCGAGCTGCTGCGTTCTGAACCAGTTGGAGTCTGTTGATGAGGGTGGAGTTGATGCCGTGAAGGAGTGAGTTGCAGTAGTCCAGGCGGGAGGAGATGAAGGCGTGAATGAGAGTTTCAGCAGTGGAGTGTGAGAGGGAGGGGCGAATTTTAGCAATATTAGAGGTGGTAGAAGGAGGATTTGACGATTTGACGGATGTGGGGTTCAAGGGAAAGGGTGGGGTCGATGATGACGCCGAGATTGCGTGCCTGGGAGGAAGGGGAAACGTGACAAACGGGTTTGTAATACTCAAGGTGCACTCGATATAAAGTGGCAACATTTTAAAACATGTCGAAACACAAGTGGGGAGAAGAAAAAACACCAAATGCAAGTCAAACCAAATCGAAAGCTTTCTTCTTTTCAGTTAAGATGAAATATTTGAATGGCATTCTGGATGGATATTTTGCAGCGGTAAAGACACAACATGTAGCTGTGTATGTAGCATTTGAAGGTGCTCTTACCATGGTTCTACTCTTGAATATTTGATATTGAAGGAAATTCTTGATTTTAGTTGCACCTGTCCTAAACCATAAACAAAAAATCCATTGGAAAACCTCATTCACAAATCTCTGTCAAAAATGGGGTGTAGTTTATAGCCTAGGTAAACCCAGCCCCCACGTGACCTGCTCTCTCAGTTCCCAGTCATAGTGACTGAGAACAGGTCTGAGAGCAGGTCACGTGGGGGCTGGGTTTACCCATGCTATGTAGTTTATACCAGTATTTATTTAACTTGAACATATTGTAACGGCACAGGCGAGGCCTGTTCGCGAACCCGGGTCTCCAGCTTACAAGCCCAACACGTTAACCATCAAGCTAAAGGGACAATCCCTTTAGCTTAGGCTCACGTGCTTGCTCTTATCCTTAGCGACCCAGGATCGCTACACTACCTCCTCCTGTGGGAAGCGCAGCCCCTGCGCTTCAGCTTACTCCCTGCCTTACCAGCTTGGTGCAGCAACTGGCGGACGCTTTCGGCTTCCTCACGCATCCCATCCGGGCTGCCTTCCGATGACCGCGCGGCCATCCCATCCCACTTCTGACACCAATGTAACGGCACAGGCGAGGCCTGTTCGCGAACCCGGGTCTCCAGCTTACAAGCCCAACACGTTAACCATCAAGCTAAAGGGACAATCCCTTTAGCTTAGGCTCACGTGCTTGCTCTTATCCTTAGCGACCCAGGATCGCTACAATATAAAGGAATCTTTCATTTTGGTAGAATATATATATATATATATATATATATATATATATATATATATATAAAAACTTTCCAGCGCACACAACTCCATATAAAATCAGGGGCACTCAACCTCCTACAGTTTTCTGTCAATTAACAGATGTGTGTGTGCACTAAAAAGAAGTAACTGCTCTACCAATATGAAATGTGTGTCTGACGGTGACCAACACTAATATAGCCGATTTGAAGAAGACTGTGAATCTCAGTCCTCACTCCTCAGTCCCTTCATTTGGTGGTTTGCTTGGAAGTGCCCTTGTGAGTTAGTGAACTAGTTTCTTACCATGAACGATCGGTGTCTGAGAAACTGAGCAGAGCAGCACCAGACTGAATGCTTTCTCTCTTTTACCACGTGCATGGTCAAGAGAAGCCTTTTTTGGATAACGCATATGATGTCATCAGTGGTGATGTCATCCTTCCTGGCTGAGGCTATAACAGTTCAGTGATGATGTCATCCGCAGTGCTACACAGCTGAACATCTGCCAGCGATTGAAAATATCTGAACTTTAAATCTGCCAAACTTTGGGCTGTTGAAAGATGTTAGTTTCCTCGAATGGGCTTGAGTTGCATGAGGTCGCCTGGTTGCTACATGACGCATGTGGTCCTGGGGTCCGATTTGCCCAAGTTTCTCACAAAAATACCTTTAAAACCACCCAAGTGCACCTTGGCCCCCCACCTTGGCAGGTGATTGGTGCAGACGCCCACCTCCCCCTATGATGCGTCGGCGCAGTAACACCTCCCCCTATGACGTGTCACAGTAACACCTCCCCCTATGATGCGTCGCAGTAACACCTCCCCCTATGACGCGTCGCAGTAACACCTCCCCCTATGACGTGTCACAGTAACACCTCCCCCTATGATGCGTCGCAGTAACACCTCCCCCTATGACGCGTCACAGTAACACCTCCCCCTATGATGCGTCGCAGTAACACCTCCCCCTATGACGTGTCACAGTAACACCTCCCCCTATGACGTGTCGCAGTAACACCTCCCCCTATGATGCGTCGCAGTAACACCTCCCCCTATGATGCGTCGCAGTAACACCTCACCCTATGATGCGTCGCAGTAACACCTCCCCCTATGACCCGTCGCAGTAACACCTCCCCCTATGATGCGTCGCAGTAACACCTCCCCCTATGACGCGTCGCAGTAACACCTCCCCCTATGATGCGTCGCAGTAACACCTCCCCCTATGATGCGTCGCAGTAACACCTCCCCCTATGACGTGTCACAGTAACACCTCCCCCTATGATGCGTCGCAGTAACACCTCCCCCTATGATGCGTCGCAGTAACACCTCCCCCTATGACGCGCCGCAGTAACACCTCCCCCTATGACGCGCCGCAGTAACACCTCCCCCTATGATGCGTCACAGTAACACCTCCCCCTATGACGCGTCGCAGTAACACCTCCCCCTATGACGCGTCACAGTAACAGTTTTCTTCCTGTTTAAGTCTACGGTCTGGGTTTCCACATGCACTGTTTAGATGGTCTTTGTCCTTTGGCTTCACGGAGCCTGCTTTCCACTCCAGGGATAACCACAACTGACCTTACCACGTATACGTGTCTCTCTGCTTCCCCACCAGCCATTCTGTGTTTCTTTTTGCTACTTCGAGATAACAGAGCAGTTGGGCTGTACTGTGTAGATTACTGGTTTTGGCCGGGTGTTAAAAGTTGGTCATGGTAAAGTCCCTCTTGGCCCTGCTGTTGAGAGGATTTTAGCAGGTTATTTTGAGGAAATCTAAAGACTAATACCACTTTCACACCAACGATCAGGGTGAGACCAGGGTTACTTGACAACATGTTCAACCCTCCTTTTGTAAATGTTCACTAAGTCAGTCAACACGGGTTAATGCCTGCTCATGACACTTCAGACGGGCCCTGGGTCACAACCCGGGTCCGATGCGTAAACAATTAGCCTGGTATTTAAGAGAGGGAGTGCTGTGATTCTGTCGTAGGCACAAGACATTGATTTCATACACGCTGTAAAAGCTTTTCAAGTAATAGTATTTTCTAAGTAATTTGAGATGGATGATTTGTGTCTGTTGTCTCTGCCAACAAAAACAGTTCAAGATTCAAGATTTTTATTGTCACTCCATGGTACAAGTATCACGTGTGAAATTCTTGTGCTGTGGACTCCGTTTACAACATAGTACAAATAGGCAACAAGCAATGAGCAATAGGCAATAAGAAATAGGCATCAATAAGCAATACTAAGCAGCAATAGGCAATAAGGCAGAATAGCGATAAGACAAGTCAGTGGCTTATTCATTGCACATAGGTGCACATGTCATGTGCATACGTTAGACGTGTTCAGACATTTTAAATTCGACGTATTTGACATGCAGGTGCAAATAGCATGTACCTTATTAAACATACAATTAACATTAGGCATTGTGCATACGTTAGACGTGTTCAGACATTTTAAATTCGACGTATTTGACATACAGGTGCAAATAGCATGTACCTTATTAAACATACAATTAAACATTAGGCATACATAATGGTAGCAGCTGCAGTACGGTACGGTACGACTACTACACTATTTGTGTATGTTAAGGAGTCTCGTGGCCTGCGGGAAGAAACTGTTCCTCAAGCGATTTGTGCATGCTTTTGGAACCCTGTATCTCCTCCCTGAGGGTAGCAGGGAGAACAGGCTGTTGTGGGGATGGTTTGTGTCTTTGATGATCTTCAGGGACCTCCTGAGGCACCGCTGGTTATACAGTTCATGCAGTTCTGGCAACTCATCTCCTGTTACGTGCTGGGCCGCGCGCCTCACCCTCCGTAGTGCCCTGCGGTCCATGGCGGTACAGTTCCCGTACCAGGCGGTGAAGCAGCCAGTCAGCAGGCTTTCAATGGTGCCTCTGTAGAAGTCCCTGAGGATTTCTTTCCTTAGCCCAAATTTCTTCAGGCGCCTGAGTCCGTGTATTCGCTGTTGGGCCTTTTTGACAACAGTGGCGGTGTGGCCGGCCCAGGTCAGGTCCTGGTGGATGTTGACTCCCAGGTACTTGAAGCTGTCCACCCTTTCCACCACTGTGCCGTTAATGGTGATTGGGGGGTGTGCGCCCCCCCCTCTCCTGTAGTCCACAATTATCTCCTTGGTCTTGGAGACGTTCAGAGAGAGGTGGTTGTCCTGGCACCATTGTTCCAGGACCCTCACCTCCTCTCTGTAGGCCGTCTCGTCGTCCCTCAGGATTGCATGAACACTACTAAGTGTTGCCATGCAACAGGTGAACTGTTTTTCCCGACTGCAAGCTAGCTAAGCTAGCTACTTTGAGGTTACAGATGATTTCAGCTTTAATACCGTTCATAATTAAAGTCAAATGTATCCATATCGCCGGCGCTACTGTGCACAGAAAAACACTGCCTAAATCAACGTTACATCAGAACATGAACAGCTGTGAAGCACGCGGAGTGATATACATACAGTGATGCATCTTGTGATGCTATACTAAATATTGTAACAGCACAGGCGAGGCTGGTATCGAACCCGAGGTCTCTCACTTACAAGCGCAACACGTTAACCATCAGACCAAAGGGACAATCCCCTTGGCCAAGTACCAACGTGCCGATTTTATACATCGAGACCCAGGATCGCTACAATATGTCTCTTCTCCAAACAATAGTAACCCGGGTGGTGCCATTCACATTAAAATGAATCTCTCAAGACAGTTTCGATTTGCATGAAAATCTGTCGGCATGGTCGAAGAAAATCTGGATAATAGCGCTATATATATATAGAATAAGAAATAAACAAACACTAGACTAAGAGTCCAGCGGACCGCACAAACTCCTCAGACTTGGACCAACTTTTCACGTGGCATTTATTTGCAACAGCTCACAGGTACAACGCGTTTCGCAGATGCTTCATCAGGTTCATGAATGAACCAGACTCAAGGGACTTCGCGGAGGCAACCATCCTCGGCTTCGCCTCGGACGGTTCACGCCTCTCGCGTCGTCCCTTAAAAAGTGATAATGTACACCTCGTCGTGCATTAACCCTTACTTGGATCCTTGGTGTGAACGGGGTATTAAAAGTGATGATGCATCGGCAACTGGGTGATGTTGCCTTCAGCCGAGATGGGGCGTAACTACTAAGACAAATATACAGCATCGGTTCAAATTATGTCGGTCACCCAGGAAGCAGGCCTGTCGGAGCATAAAGTGTTTTTAATTATGGTCTTATGGGTAGATCATGAATTAAAACCGCAGGGACACAGTAGATATATAATATGTAAATATGATTTATGTTTCATTGCAAAAATAAATACATCTTTTTCCCCTTTTCTTTTTCTTTTGGAGGGGGGGGGGGGTCTCCACTCTCCAGAATCATCCTTGTACAACTAAACCGCACTCACTCTCCTGTATATGAAAACAAGTTGTAAATGGTGTCAATAACAAATTAATTGTCTTTTGTAAAAAACAAACAAAAAAGGAAGGTTTTAATAAGAGGTTTATGGTAACACTATATTTTCTTTTCCCTGTTTGATTTATTATGTACATGTGATGATGTGTAACAGAAATTGTTCACCTTAATAAATTAAATCTCCAGGTTTGAGTGTGTGTGCGCCTCGGATGAATGAGTGGTGTTCAAGTGAAAGACATTGCAGTACAGTTTTGAAATGTGTGTTTTAGCAGCAGCAGCACAGTAAAGTTAATAGCAGTGGCTCGGTGTTACATACAGGAGTCATTTCAATGTAGAGGGAAAGATCCATCCTAAATCACGTGTTTAATCCTCTTCTCTGGTGGCTTATGCCTGGCATTCTGGGAAATGTAGGAAACACTAGCTGCAGTAGAAGTAGTAGCTGAGGCAGGTTGAGAGAAATTTGGGGACGCCAAAAAGTTAATTGGAACACTGATGATACATGAAACTTAATATGCCTCCGCCACGATAGCCGTGTGGTGGCCAGAGGCATTACATGTATGTTTTTGGGTTGTCCATCCATCTGTCCCGTAAACATTAAAGGGACAGTTCACACTTTTTTAAAGTCTAGCCCTATTAATGATGTTGAATGGTAGAGTTCTTTCTCAGCACAATCCATGGTGTTCCTCATAGTAGCTCTGGAAATTTGTGCAAAAAATATTGTGCAAGGTCAAAGGGGTCACGCTCCTTCCTGTATGTACAGGCTGACTGAGGCTCACTAAAATGTCATCCACAGTCCGTGCACACAGTACATTTCAGTGAGCTTCAGTCAGCTTGTACATAGCCTACAGGAGCGTGATCCCATAGGTTGAGGCCACGTCTCGTCATAGACGCTGGTTTAGCTGGCTCAGCCTGGCTGGGGGCGTGGTCAGGGTGGGGTAAAACCCCCGGTTCTATCCATTCAGCAAAGTTAGAATTTAGCTGATAGCCCAGCCCAGGCAGACACGATGGGGGATTTAACCACCACAGTAAACGCACATCTGAGCAGACGTCTTGTGTTCTGCTCTAGAATCCCCAAACCTGTAGTTTAGAGCCGCAGCAGCGTCTTTTGGTGAGTCAGCCCATAAGATATATGGGCGGCGGTTTTACCCCACTCGCATGCCAGCCGTTTAACATTTTGTGGGCGTTCCCAGACATGCGGACTGTCTCTATTGACCTTGCATCCGTTTTTGCCCAATAAGCCAAGGCAAGTTTATTTGTATCGCACATTTCATAAATAATGGTTTATTTGAATTTGTGGATGTGGGTAGCCTATTTAGCAAGTTAAAAAACAAGATTACAAAATATTTTCTTCCTATTCCACCTTAAAATCAAACACACCAAAGACGTCATCCTTTAAAAAGGAAAATCTGCAATATTCAAGCCAAAGGTTGTAACAAGGGGGGTTTGTTCATATATCATTCATAGTCTGATAACGACGACAATTGTTTATTTGTTTTAGTTTTTTATGACTTGACAGTATTTATGCAGTGATTAAAATATATATATATATTTATATATATATATATATATATATATATATACGGTATATATATATATATATATATATATATATATATATATATATATATATATATATATATATATATATATATATATCCAAAATTACCTCTGTAAAAACCCTTGGGTCTAATATGTCAACAAAATGAAACTAATTTTGAACCTGGCTTTATCCAATGTTCAGATCTCTGTTCTGGAATTGTGTGCAAATTAGTGCATATTTATGCTTCATTTGCATAATGAAACATACAATTTCATAAAACTTACAAGAAATAATTGACATAATGTAAGTAATCAAATTAATTTTTGTATCCTATTCACCTTTATACATCTGTTTTGGTAGGATCATATTTAGGTGATTTTCAAAACTTCCCCTTATACATGAATGAAGTTAAACACAGATTAACAAATGGAACAAAAAACATACCTTAGGGACACCTGAGGTTTCCAGCTTCCCCATCAGATGATGAACAATTAGGGCGTTTAGACCAAAGTGAAGATGTCTCAGCATTGATAAGACGTTTTGCAGTAGGACAGGTTCTGATCACAAATCATGCATTTCACAAGCTCAAAATGCTCCCAAGGATTAGACCTTTGTCTCTTCCTCCCTCCATTTTCCAAAAATTAACTAGCTAACTAGTCTACTACTACTACTAGCCTACTAACTACTACTGGGCCTACTACTACTACTTTTACTACTAGTTACTTAGTAGTTTATTAGTAGTAGTAGTAGTAGCTGCAGTAGTTTGAAGCAGTGGTAATAGTGTACCAACGATAGATGGAAGGGTTAAAGCCAGGTCCAGAGCTTGGGGCTGCACTGAGGGCAGGGCACCCTTGGGCTCCAGGTTGGCCATGCAGAGGGGGTGGCAGAGAGCAGGGAGATGTGGCCATTAGCCTACTTCTTGTCTCCTCCATGTTTGCTTGCTCATGGGGGAGCCATGAAGATGTTGTGCAAGGCTGCTCCCTCATGGACAATCAAGCCTATGACACTGTCCACCAGGTGAGAATTTGGATCAACTTCAGGAGCAGATGTTGCATGAACACTATACGCCTAAAATTACATTAATAGTAACGACAAGTATGTAGTGGAACAACACAGCATCCTTATTCTAGATTACCATGGAAACTAGACTGAGGAGTAACTATCATGTAAAACCATCACAGTATATGGCTACTTTAGTTAGCAGAGTGGCTAGTTGTCATGTTGATTTCAGGGCATGTTTTCATAACTATTGAGTTTTGTTTTGTTTTCGTTTGGGGGGGGGGGGCTAGAAATAGCCTTATATTGTTTTCTGAATAAATTATTTTGGTAGGCTACTTCAAGCCACTAACCTTTGGCTTGTGCAGAAGTGGTTTACTACTGGCCCAGCCTCACACAGCTATATAGGTGGGTTACCATTATTACTTTTTAAAGGTCAATTTAACCCGCACCAATAGAGGGTAAATCATCAAGTGTAAACAAATCCCATGTTGATCTTACTACTTACTCAGTGATGTCATCAATCAAATATCACATGAGTGACATCATCAGTGATGTCATAACTCTTTCTCTCATTACCAATTGTGACATGAAAATGTGATCAAAATCATGACTAACCGCCCGCCCGCCCACCTAGGGAATTGAAATGATGATGATACAAAGGCCATACAAAAGTATTTTCCTTGAGCTAAAGTAATGTCTGGAAACAATATAAATACATTATTCATAAGTAGCCTAATGAATACATAAGTAATGACTAAACACCACAAACAACCAAATGATTGAGTTGCTGTGAAGGTACAGCCTCTGGATGAATATAGTGATTAAATTTTGAATCACCATAGAAATATAGTGGAGAAAAAAAAAAAAAAAAAAGTGTCTGTCTGGCTCTCTCTGGGTTTTGCTCCACGACTCCAGATGGATCTCGAACATTCATTGCTGTCACCGTCACTGACCTAGGTTAAAACCTATGGTTAACACCAGCTGCGTTATTTAGTCAGCGTTAATATCGGAAGTAAGACCGTCCCGCTTTCAAAATAAAAGTAATGATATTTGTGATATTGACTTGCAGTATTTGTTCGTCAGCGATGGTTTTGTTTTGAAAGTAATAACCGGAAGTTATCGTTTTTATTGTGGCTGACTTGACGCAGCGGGGCGTGAACCGGCGTGAAGCGTCTAGAAACAGCCAGAAAGCGAGCCAGAGAGAGCAATTTACAACTCGAGCAGATCCTACAGCGCAGAGGAGCAAGAGAAGAAGAAGAAGCACAACCCTCAGACGCTTCTAACGGAGCAGAGTAAGTACACGATTCATTATTTCGGGATCTTTTCTTATTTAGTGGGACTATCAGCTACTGAATTATGACATTTTGGTTAGTCAATAACTGACGTCTCATCTCTCAATATCATTAATGATGATCAGTTACTCTGCTCATGAACTGACAATTAACTGCTAATAGTTAGTTCCTCATTAGTTCCCTATAACTACTCTAAATGTTGTGGACAGTATTGTGAAGTGTTGATCTGATATGCATCATCGTGTGTAATTAAGCACAGAATTTGGATGAGAATATGTAACGTCACCCTAATCATGCACATGACATGAGAAGTAATTACTTGTATGTAGCCTACTATTGTAGTATTGCTCTCTCCTATATTTCTATATTTTCTATATTTCTCTATCAATTGTTCAATGTGTTATCATTATTCTGTAATTTGCTACTGTTGTGTCAGCTAGAATTAGCTAGACATATTTGCTGTGAAGCCCTCTGAGACATGCTTGTGAATTAGGGCTATACAAATAAACTTGGCTTGACTTGACTTGAATAATAATAATAATAATATAATAATAATAATAATAATAATAGTATATTGTGCCTAGGTGTGATGAATTTAAACAAACCCCATGATGTTAAATAATATTGTAGCCTGTGAAATGTATACTGTATGTTTTCATGTGTTGTAGCATAAATGTAATTTTTAGTTGCTAAACTGTTCTTCCATGTTTTTCCACATCAGGCAGCCATCTCCAGCACGATGTGTGCAGCTAAAGGTGTAGCGATTGGCATCGACCTGGGCACCACCTACTCCTGTGTGGGGCTTTTCCAGCACGGAAAGGTCGAGATCGTCGCCAACGACCAGGGCAACAGGACCACCCCCAGCTATGTGGCGTTCACAGACACCGAGAGACTCATTGGAGACGCAGCCAAGAACCAGGTGGCCATGAACCCCAGCAACACCGTGTTTGACGCCAAGCGACTGATCGGAAGAAGGTTTGATGATGCGGTGGTGCAGGCGGACATGAAGCACTGGCCCTTTAAGGTGGTCGGAGACGGAGATAAGCCCAGAATCCAAGTGGACTACAAAGGGGAGGAGAAATGCTTCAACCCTGAGGAGATTTCCTCCATGGTCCTGGTGAAGATGAAAGAGACTGCTGAGGCCTACTTGGGCCAGAAGGTGTCGAATGCAGTCATCACAGTCCCGGCTTACTTCAACGACTCCCAGCGGCAGGCGACTAAGGACGCAGGCGTCATCGCAGGACTGAACGTACTGAGGATCATCAACGAGCCCACAGCAGCCGCCATCGCCTACGGTCTGGACAAAGGCAAATCGGGCGAACGTAACGTCCTGATCTTTGACCTGGGAGGAGGAACCTTTGACGTGTCCATCCTGACGATCGATGACGGCATCTTTGAGGTGAAAGCCACAGCTGGAGACACTCACCTGGGCGGTGAGGACTTTGACAACCGCTTGGTCAACCACTTTGTGGAGGAGTTCAAGAGGAAACACAAGAAGGACATCAGCCACAACAAGAGAGCCTTGAGGAGGCTGCGCACAGCGTGTGAGAGGGCCAAGAGAACGCTGTCCTCCAGCTCCCAGGCCAGCATCGAGATCGACTCTCTGTTCGAGGGCACCGACTTCTACACCTCCATCACCAGGGCTCGCTTTGAGGAGATGTGCTCCGACCTGTTCAGGGGGACATTAGAGCCGGTGGAGAAATCGCTGAGGGACGCTAAAATGGACAAGGCCCAGATCCACGACATCGTCCTGGTGGGAGGCTCCACCCGAATCCCCAAAATCCAGAAGCTCCTGCAGGATTTCTTCAACGGCCGGGAGCTCAACAAGAGCATCAACCCGGACGAGGCGGTGGCTTACGGCGCCGCCGTCCAGGCCGCCATTCTCAACAGGTGAAACCTCGGGCAAACTTCAGGACCTGCTGCTGCTGGACGTGGCTCCTCTGTCCCTGGGTATCGAGACAGCCGGAGGAGTCATGACACCCCTGATTAAACGCAACACCACCATCCCCACCAAAACAAACCCAGACCTTCAGCACGTGCTCCGACAACCAGCCTGGGGTCCTGGTCCAGGTCTACGAAGGGGAACGAGCCCTGACCAAGGACAACAACTCGCTGGGCAAGTTTAACCTGTCGGGAATCCCACCCGCGCCGAGAGGGGTTCCTCAGATCGAGGTCACCTTCGACGTCGACGCCAACGGCATCCTGAACGTGTCGGCGGTGGACAAAAGTACCGGCAAAGAGAACAAGATCACCATCACCAACGACCAGGGCCGACTCAGCAGAGAAGAGATAGAGAGGATGGTGCAGGACGCTGACAAATACAAAGCTGACGATGAGCTTCAGAGGGAGAGGATCGCCGCCAAGAACTCCCTGGAGTCGTACGCCTTCAACATGAAGAGCAGCGTGCAGGATGACAGTGTGAAGGGCAAGATTAGCGAGGAGGACCAGAGGAAGGCGGTGGAGAAGTGCGACCAGGCCATCGCCTGGCTGGAGAACAACCAGCTGGCTGATAAAGAGGAGTACCAACACCAGCAGAAAGAGCTGGAGAAGGTGTGTAACGCCGTCCTCGGCAAGTTGTACCAGGGAGCAGCGCCTGCAGGGGGCTGCAGAGAGCAGGCGGGAGCCGGCTGCTACAGCCCCACCATCGAGGAAGTCGACTAAAGAGACTTCAGACTCTGATCACTGTGATGATCACTACAGTGGCTTCAAACACAACTTTACCTCATGACTCCTGTTTGTCACTTTGTGTCCTTACTGTATTTATGATGTATGACATCCAGGACATAAACTCGTCAGGGTCCTCCCCGATGGCAGGAGACTGATGTCCTGCAGTACCAGGACTTCCCGTCACAGGGACAGCTTCTACCCAACTGCTATCTGCCTCTCCAATGAGACCTGAAAGCCCCCCAAAATCAGGACTTTGCCTCCTCCTGATACCTCCTGAGCAATCCGGCTTGGTCATTATCCCACTGACACTTAAGGACTTTACTTGATATATGACATGGACTTTAATATGGTCATTTTACTTTTTACTTTTCATGAACCCCCCTCCCCCCATTAAGGACTGGACTTCTTACATGGACATACATATAGTGGAATATGTCATTTATAATTTGAAGATTGTCTGCTTCATATTTTGCTTTTGTGTTTGCTATACGAGGGATCAGCCAAGCAGCATTTTGGTAAACAAACCACGTCACTGGGTGGCAACGGCAATGGAACCCTATGGAGCCCAAGTGGCGCGAGGGCTCGATTGTCTGACTCTAGCCAGCTAACTCTGTTTACATTTTAAAAACTTCACACAACTTTAACACGACGTGCATATATTATACATCAAACTCTTGAGCTACTTCTGCTCTCACTCAGAATGTCAAAATAGAAGCGATGTGATGTATAGTTTTTGAGATATTAACGTTTGTTTGGCACAACTCATACTAGTTAACTGCCGCGGGGTTCCGCATTTCTGGGTGTCAAGTGACGTCACGCTGATTCGTCCTATTCCTGCGATTGCTGCGCTGCATAATGCACAAAGACAAATTCCTCGCTTGTAACATGTTTACTGATTATGGCTATTCAATCTATCTTGAATCTTGAATGTTTAAGTCTGAATATTTAAAGATCTGACTTTTGTAAATGTTTTTTTATTCGTGCATTGCTGCTGGGCGTTGCAATAAAACTGACTATAAAATAGTTTTCTTTCCCCCCTGTGGTCTTTTACAGTTCATCTTTGTGGTTTTCATTATATTTTATAGAAAAATCTGCACCCAATGCGTCAGAGAAGATCAAATAGAAAAGTGGAGGAACCATATAAAGCAAAAAATAAAAAGTTGTTTATTTGCTATAAATAGCACACTAACAAATACAAGCACTTCAAAGCAATAACACAAATAGGCTTTTGGTGCAGCGGCTACTCAGTTTAGGCATCATGTTTGTGCTGGAACATCTCTCTTGAGCCGTAAACCTTTCACTGAACACACGTCCCCCAACAAGCTACAGTTTAATCAGCAGCATTTTGCAGTATTTAAATCCTGCTACATGTAATAAAAACTACATTAACCATGAGAAAAACAACAACTAGGGCAACCGTCTATATCTGGTCACCCTAATGAGGTTATAGGTTCAAATTAAGTCTTCACTTCATATAAAATAGCACTTGGACAAAAGCAAGTCCAATAAATTAGTAAGTTCCCAGTGAGATTGTTTGTAGAAAATATGAAAGCAATTCCCCCCCCAACCATATGCAATGTTTCCACACTGCAATGTATAAAAGGCTTCATAAGAAACTAAGGTGACACAGTGCCGGCACTCTCTGCAAACAAACAATACTTGGATCTGATCATGATGCAACTAAGAAGTGTGACTTAAGTTAAATGTTGCAATCTTGTTTGACTCCTTGAAATCCTCTTTATGGGCATGTGAGCAGTGTTGGGGAAGTGACTCAGGAAGTGTAATTAGTTACTTATTACGATCACTACTGTAAAAAGTAATATGATTTATTTACTTATTACTTGGTATCAAAAGCAATCAGTTACATTACTCATTACTATATTACTTTCGCTACCCGCCCCCTTCCGTAAAGTGATGTCCCACCTGTTTAACTCCTTTTACAACAGAATCCACTTTATTGGAACAATAATGTCGTCTCACATAGGCAGACCTATCTCCACCAGTGCTGGGCAAGTTACTTTCAAAATGTAATACACTACATATTACTAGTTACTTTCATTTGAAAGTAATAACTTACTTTACAATATTACTTTCTGTGTAGAGTAACTCGTTACTTATTACACTACTTTTGCATTACTTTTACCAACACAACAGCAACAGCAGAATGACATCACCGCCCAGGAACCATCCCGTAGAATAATTTCAACCACCTTGAAATCAGTGTAAACAATCCAAAATTCGAAATGTAGTTATTTTCCTTTGTTATTGTCATCTATAGTGGTTATTTGCATAAAACACAGTTTGATTAGGAAATTATTGTATCTTTTTTAAATATGTGTTTTGATTTTTTTTTTTACTCAATTTGTAACTTGAGTTACTTGACAAAGTAACTGGTATAATATTACTGAAATCCTATAAGTAATAAGTTATATTACTAAAATACTGCTAAAAAATAATATATTACATGTAATATATTACTTTTGTAATAGGTTACCCCAACACTGATCTTCACACCAGCGCTGGAGAAAGTAATGCAGTAACTTGAAGTTACTCGGATTAGTAACTGTACTATAATTACTTTTTTGAAATGGTAATTCCTTACATGACTAGTTACTGGGGAAAGTAATAAAGTTACAGTAACTAAGTTACACTGTAACTAGTTACTGCCCAACACTGCATATGAGTGACATAACGCATTTACCCCTACCTCCACTCAATACTTCAAGGAAGTTTATCATGAATTGGGATTGTAAAATCAAGGCCTACTAATTGGTTAAAAATGATGAAGTGATATATCCAATTTTATATCCAAAAGTTCAAAGGTCAAATTCACTGTGACATCATCATGTTTTGCTTAGCACTGTAGCTGAGAAAATGATCTTGGGTCATTCTCCAAAAAATGGTGGAAGTGCTGTCACTTTCGCAGACACCCAAATTCTTTAAGTTGACCTAATAATCACCCGGTTACTCAAGATAATGCAGACTTTGTTGTGAGCAGTTTCATGTAGGAACTATCTAGCAGCTAGCGGGTGTAGTTTGGACAAAATAAAATAGTTCCTCCATGAAACTGCTCATAACAAGGTCTGTGGATTATCTTGAGTAACGGGGTCATGATTTCTGGAAAGAGACATTGCTGTTGAGTTTATCAAATGTATTTCTTTGGCACTTTGAGCACCACAAGCCGAGTGCCATCCAGTTCCATTGTATTGGAGAGAAGGCAGAAACTATGCAGCCGATATCTCCAAAACTCAGGCAACTAACACAAAACGATATAGGTGGATAAATAGCACTACAGGTGAGAGGGAATATATGTATTTTGGATTTTAGGGTGAGCTGTTCCTTTAAGGATATTAGTTATATACCGTAAATTTGAAGAAAATGATGGTACCCATTGATTTTGCCATCAAGACACCATTTTATAAATAACACACTCTGGCTTAAATTTGTGCACAAGAAAATGTACAAATCAGGCCCACTGCTATTTTTCTTACCCTAACCCTTTACAGAGAAAGTAAAAAAATATGAGTGTATATAGTTTAACACGTTGAGTGCCAAGGACGAGATATCTCGGCTTACATAATCCAACCGTTGAGTGCCAAGGACGAGATATCTCGGCTTACATAAACATTTTTTTTTTTTGACGGTGGGACATCGATCAACCCCTTTTACGTCTCCTACACCAGAATTGGAGGTATTGAATGTGTATAATCTATTTTACCGACCCACTGAGTGTCGACATGTCTCTCCACAGTAGAAAGAGGCGACCCAAAACTGGACGGAAAAGCGCGAGCAAGCCGTTCTCATACTGTAAAATTGATGGCGAAAACGCTTTCACTTTCGCGCTGATGCACAGCGGTGGCAACGGTGGGGGGTTCCAAGAATAGATTGGATGCACACTTTGAAACACGCAGCATAAATATGACCAGAATCGCATCAAAGCTCTCAACCAAAACTCCACGAAACGAGCGAGTCCACCCAGACTTCCTCAAACAGCGGCCGCTCAAACAGGCAGCAGCCAGGCAGCAGCAACTTTGTTGTGACACGCCCGCTGGAGAGCCAGGGAGGCAGGAGGAGAACACACACGGAGGGAGGAGTTGAAAGCAGAGGGGGGTTTCCTGCTGTTATGGAGGAAATTACTGTTCAAAACTATTGTTTAGATGTCTGACTCTTACTGATGCCAAAAATGAATGGTTAAAGTGACTGTTCTATCGAATTTCACAAAAAGCCGTTTATCTCTGAATATTTTTTCTGACGCTGAAACCATGCTGTATTCAACTGCTAATGCTTACATAACTACTAACTCTACAAACTAACTATTTTAGACAGAGAAAGCACACATTCTATTAGTTCTTTTTAGATGGTGTTCACGAAGTCTTAACAGAAAAGAATCCTCGGCTCTTGTAAAATGAGCCAGAATCCTCAAAAAAAAACCTGGCACAACCTACCTACAGCATTGAAAAAAGGGCTGGCAGTCAATGTGTTAAATAACATTTTAATTTAAAACAAATTAAGACAAGTCTTTTCCCAGACACAGATTTTGAGGTTTTTAAACAATGTGTGACTCAGTTTGTTTGCTGGTCCAAGTCCAGGAAATTTGTCACATACAAACTGCCTGGACTACAAACATGGCTGCCGCAAACTGTTTGGATCATCCCTCTGTATCTGCTCCAGTGTGTCGCCCGCGTCCTCCCCTTCATCTTCGTCTTCCTCTCCTCTCTCGGTCCGCTCGTCGGACATGGCGGCCTCAGTCCTCCTCCCCTCTCCCTCCTCTTCCTCCTCTTCCTCCCTGTCCAGTTCCTCGCTACCCTTTGACCCCTGGTCTTCCTCGCTGCCCGTTGACCCCTGGTCTTCCTCTGTCCTCAGACTCTGCGCCTTCCTCGCCAGCCTCCTCTTCCTCCGCCGGCGCTCGCCGCCCTCTCCGTTCTTCTCCCGCCCCATCGGCCCTCCTCCCAGCTCCTCGCCCTCCGCTCACGACCCCCCGGGCCCTGCTGTGGTCCCGGCCGCGGGGCACTTGTGGTCTCGGTAGTAGCTGTGTCTGGTGAAGCAGGCGGAGCAGCGGAAGCGGTAGTTGTCTGTGTGTGACTGCTGGTGCTCCAGCATGTGGGCTCTGCGGCTGAACGCCTTCTG